>NC_092762.1:54120391-54276553 GCF_047496795.1 Chiloscyllium punctatum | reverse complement strand
GAGAGAGAAAAGAGAGGGAGAGAAAAGAGAGCGAGAGAAAAGAGAGTGAGAAAAGAGAGAGAGACAGAAGAGACAGAGAGGGGGAGAGAAAAGAGAGAGAGAGAAAAGAGAGAGAAAAGAGAGAGTGAGAAAAAAGAGAGGGAGAGAGAGAGAGAGTGAGTGTGAGAGAGAGAGAACGGGAGAGAGATAGAGAGAAAGAAAGAGAGAGAGAAAGAGAGAGAGAAACGAGAGAGAGAGATGAGAGAGAGAGAAAAGAGAGAGAGAGAGAATAGAAAGAGAGAGAGAGAGAGAAGAGAGATAGTGAGAGAGAGAGAGGGGGAGAGAAAAGAGAGAGAGAGAAGAGAGAGAGAGAAATGAAAGTGAAAAGAGAGAGAAAAGGGAGAGAGAGAAAAACAGATAGAGAGAGAAAGAGAGAGAGAGAAAAGAGAGAGAGAGAAGAGAGAGAGACAAGAGAAAGAGAAAAGAGAGCGAAAAGAGAGAGAGAAAAGAGAGAGAGAATAGAGAGAGAGAAAAGAGAGAGAGAAAAGAGGGAGAGAAAAGAGAGAGTGAGAGAGAAGAAAGAGAGACAAGAGAGAGAGAAAAGAGAGGGAAAAGAGAGAGAGAAAAGAGAGAGAGAATAGAGAGAGAGAGAAAAGAGAGAGAGAGAGAAAAGAGAGAGAGAAAAGAGAGAGAAAAGAGAGAGAGAATAGAGGGTGGGGGAAAAGAGCGATAAAAGAGAGAGAGAGAAAAGCGAGAGAGAGAGAAGAGAGGGAAAAGAGAGAGAAGAGAGAGAGAGAAAAGACAGAGAGAGAAAAGAGAGAGAGAGAAAAGAGAGAGAAAAGAGAGAGAGAGAAAAGAGAGAGAAAAGAGAGAGAGAGAAAAGAGAGAGAGAAAAGAGAGAGAGAGAAAAGAGAGAGAGAGAGAGAAAAGTGAGAGAGAAGAGAGAGAGAAAAGAGAGAGAGAAAAGAGAAAGAGAAAAGAGAGAGAGAGAGAAAAGAGAGAGAAAAGAGAGAGCGAGAAAGAAAAGAGAGAGAGAGATAAGAGAGATTCTGTTTAAAACTGATCCCTATGATGAAGCTTTAATCACCTGACTCAAAATTAAATTGAATTGAATTAGCTTTATTGTCACATGTACTCAAATGAATACAGTGAAAGTTTATAAGTTTATAAAGTATCTCCTTATGAGATTAATGTCAGAATTGTTTTGGAATGCTCCTTTGAAGTGCTTTGAGATGTTTTATTATATTAAAGGCATTCTAAAAAATATAAATTGTTCTAGTTGGCGAAGGTTTATGTGCAACATAAATTCTAACAGACCAATTTCTGTAATATGTAAATGATCAAACACGGGGTAAGTTAAACTTCTTTTCTGTGATTAATTGAACGGTTACAAGATGGTCTTTGCCAAATGAAAAACCAGGGAATGGAAAGCAGGGTAGGATTACAGCTCAAATCTCATGTTTTCCTTGCAGATGGTAACCATTATAGTTGTTTTCATATGTTCACTCTTGACCCTTTGACAATAGTGTGAATATTCGCAGGCTGATTAACAGTCTGAAAGGCTGCAGGTGAACTCTCTTTCCACGGCCTAAATCATCTTTATGCCAGGCAGTAGGGAAATTAATCTAATAGAAAAGTAGGTTTTTATGTGTTCCTACAGCCATTCAATAGCAGGGAAATTGTCACGTCCACCCTGTGAATACAAGTAGCCCTTGTTAAACTGTGCAGTTAGTGCAGAATTTAGAGTATTCTCTCACTAGGACTTCCTGAACGGGGGTTTGAACATGACACCTCCTGACTGAGAGGTAGGAATGGTAGCACTAAGTTACTCCCATGCTGAAAGATCATTGAAAACCTCAAAAACTGATGACTCAGCATCGTTCCGCACAGATGTAAGTGAAAAAAAATGTTCTTTTTAAAATCAGATTTTGAACGTTTAATACTGTGATGTGTTCAGTTCCCCCCACACTCTTATATGAATCAATTGTATAAAATATCAACACTTGTGGAGCTAAGCCTAAGGAAAGTCACTTCCTTAAGGAGAAGGGTAAATATGGGAAGATAGATTTCCTTTGTCAGTTGATTAGCAAAATGTAACTCCATTCATAAAGACCGTGTTACTGATTTTGCTCCATTGAGGAAATCTGTTCTGTGATTACATAAGATTATGTGACATTGGGAAATGCAGTAGGCAGCTGCTGAACATTCTGAAAGATACTGTTTGTGGTAGAGCTGATTGTTATGTTTTCTTGCTCCCCTAATAAAATTAAGTGTTAGAAAATTCAAAATCCACAATCAGATGTTTCCAAACAAAAGGGCTATTTACCCTTTTGTGATATGATTGCCCATGTGTAAATGAGTGATGTTTAACCAGTGAGTATTGGTGGGCAATCAGAACATAGTCAATCAGTTGAATAGACACCATACATCTTCCAAAATGCCATCAGAACTGGAAATTCTGGTTAATTATTCCCCGGTCCAGTTTAGAAATACTAAAGTCAGTTGTTTTTCCATAAATTCCCAATGGCTAGATAAGCCAGCCAGACTGGGAATTAAATTAGTTTTGTAGGTAAATATGTGTGTGTGATCCTGGATATTACATTTACTAACTGAGAAACCAAGGATGTTTTGAACGAATAGTTCATGGCTCTAAATCTGTTTAAAAATTAAGTAGCCGAAATGGTGAAACATACATAATTAGAGTTCAACAAAACACTGAATAGATGTAACATTGTTACAATTCTAATCAGTATGACTGAAATTTATACAGACTATTTAACCTAGTAACATTCTTTAGAATAGTCCATGGAGAGAAAAGGTGAGGGGGGGAGGTGAGTGAAAGGGCCAACTGAAAATGGGCCTCTTAATGAGATTTTTTAAGGGAAGGACAATAAGTGTCTAATATCTAGGGATTTTCCAGGCATTTTGCCCAATATTTGACATTCTTTGTGTATTGTGATTTGCACTAAATGTTTATACACTTACTCTCCCCTCTAGTTACTTTGATGGAGGATCGAGAATATATCTGGTGAATCAAGATGTTATTGTTAAAATGCTTTAATTTCACAGCAAATGGATGTACTGAGGTGCTATTGATCTGACTCACATAGTTTAACCAATTCAAAGCAACACCTCAAATGGATAAGAACATTTAGAAAAACAGTTAATGTTATATTGGATTTCTTGTTTTAAAGTGTTGAAATATAAAGGAAAACAATATAATACCTGACTAAGATCATGGCTGGAGAATCGTGTACAGTTTTGGGCCCCCACATGAAAGAATATTGAGTCGATAGTTAGGGAACAATACTGATTGACTTGAATGCTGCTTAGCATGTGAAATATTGGAACTGCTTTCATTCACACAGAGGAGATTATGAAATGATTTACTGAGATATTTTAAAATCCTGAATGGATATAAGAAACGGAATCAAAATACTGGAAACCTGAAATATTCTGTATTAACAACAGGATTTATTTTCTTATATCGACTTTAAGGAAATGGAATGCCCAAAGAACTCATATGTAGTGATCATGGAGAGCAGGTAGATTTAATACTGTGCCATAATTCCTACGGTTAAGGATGAAGACACAGTTTTGGATTATACGCTGTAGGCACTCACTATCATTAAGTTCAAGCATATTGACTCCCAGCCCAAATTTACTGAATTTATGAAAATAACTTCAATGGGCATGAGGGTGTTCATGTGTAAATCCACCCCAGAACAAATAATTTGCTCATATCATATGGCGTCCTTCTATGCACTAGCAATTCTGTGATAATTCTGTGGCCCCAAGTGTGACACAGAAATTGGCAAAGGTCCGATATAAACTTTATGTTGGCTGCTGAGGCTGATTACATTGCAAACAGAAATACAGAATTGCTTATCTTTAGACAGGGAAACAAGGGTTGCAGTTACAATCAACTACTGATAACAAGTAAATCTCACCTCAAGGTCATTCTACAATGGAGAGGGGTGTTTGATATGGCTTATTTACAAAATACTTCAGACCCTGCCATTTCATGTAACCCTGCTAACATCAATCATTACAATTTATATTTTTTTCTTCCTTTCCAAGGGGAACTGACTCTGGTTCTGCTGTAGGGTCACTCATTGATCTTAGATACTCACCAGCTATGTGATTTTTCTTTACTTGCAAGCGTACCATAGATCGTTGGCTAAATATTTGATCATGTGGAGAGAAGTGTCAACACAGTAGAGCTGAACCTCTCTTTTGACATTCATGCATATTTTACAGTAGTCGTCATTACCAATTAACGCAGACCCTGGTTTAATTTATTCACCTTGCACTACAGGATATTATTAAGCTGGGGAGTGTTCAGAAGAGATTAATCAGGATTTGCTGGGAATGGAGTGTTTGAGTTATGGGGAGAGGCTGGATAGGCTGTGACTTCTTTCATTGGAGAGTAGGAGGTTGTGAGGTACTTTATAGAGGTTATAAAAATCATGAGGGGTATAGTCAAGGTGAATGGCAGGCATCTTTTCCCTAGGGTAGGAGATTTCAAGACGATGGGTGAGAGGAGAAAGATATAAAAAGACATGAGACACAATTTTTTTAAACACATGCACATGTGTGGAGTGACCTTCCAGAGGAAGTGGTGGATGCGGATACAGTTACAACATTCAAAAGACATTTGGATAAGTGCATGAGTAAGAAATGTTTGGAGGGGGTATGGACCAAGTGCAGGCAGGTGGGACTAGTTTAGTTTGGGATTGTGGTCCACATGGACTGGTTTGACACAGGGCGTACAGACCCGGGGCACACAGGCACAAGATGGCCACTTAGTCATAACATGTTGGTCACTTAGCACACAAGATGGCCGCTGAGCCATAACATGTAAAAATACAGCAGAGCATATACAGATACTGCCTGAGGCTAACAGGATACCAGCACAATAGACACAGAGCGTAGATGATTAGTTTAAGGCAGGTGGGGAAGAGAATACACATCAGTAATGTCTACCTCCCGCCAAAGTGTCTGAGTCCAGCCACCACTTTCAATAGAAATGTTAACACCCTGAGACTACTTGTATACAAGTGTTAATACTTCAGATCTGCAGTAATGAAAAGCAATCTTCCTTCTCAGGAAGAAAGATCATGACCAATCACTGCAGCAATGGACTTCTGCGTAGCTGCTGAAACTGACAATAAACAAACCATGCTGTACAAACAAGGACTTGATACTTGAGCTATTAATAGAAACATAGAAACATAGAAAAATACAGCGCAGTACAGGCCCTTCGGCCCTCGATGTTGCGCCAACCGAAGCCTACCTAACCTACACTAGCCCAATAACCTCCATATGCTTATCCAATGCCCGCATAAATGACCATAAAGAGGGAGAGTCCACCACTGATACTGGCAGGGCATTCCATGAACTCACAACCCGCTGAGTAAAGAATCTACTCCTAACATCTGTCCTATACCAACCTCCCCTTAATTTAAAGCTGTGTCCCCTACTAACAGCTGACTCCATACGCGGAAAAAGGTTCTCACTGTCAACCCTATCTAAACCCCTAATCATCTTGTACACCTCTATCAAATCTCCCCTAAACCTTCTTTTCTCCAATGAGAACAGCCCCAAGTGCCTCAGCCATTCCTCATACGATCTTCCTACCATGCCAGGCAACATCCTGGTAAACCTCCTCTGCACCCGTTCCAGTGCCTCCACATCCTTCCTATAGTATGGCGACGAAAACTGCACACAATACTCCAGATAAGGCCGCACCAGAGTCTTATACAACTGCAACATGACCTCAGGACTCCGGAACTCAATTCCTCTACCAATAAAGCCCAGTACACCATATGCCTTCTTCACAGCACTATTTACCTGGGTATATACCTATTGTACCACGAAATGTATAAGGTATCATGACATGTGCTCAGATGGTGAAAGGAGGCTTGCAGCTGACAGCCGTGCTGACAAACATCTCTCTCTCTCTCTCTCTCCCTGGAGTTTCAGTTTCTTTGTACAATAAACCCTGTTGTTGAATCCCGATTCTGACTCCGAGAATATGATTTTCCCCACAACAGATAAGTACATGAGTAAGAAATGTTTGGAGGGATATGGACCAAGCGCAGGCAAGTGGGACTAGTTCAGTTTGGGATTGTGGGAGGCATGGAAGGTTTGGACTGAAGGATCTGTTTCTATGCTGTATGATTCTATGACTCTGTCTACCACCACCAGTCCTGTAAATTTTGATCACAGCTTAGATTAGCAAGACCAGCACAGAACAGGAAAAGAAGCCATGGCTCCATGGCTCAGTGCTATACCTGTAAACCTTCTGATTTACTTCATCTATCAATTTATTTATATTAATCCTTAATCCGTAAATGTGTTTACCTGTAGCAATGGAGATCTTATCCTGTGTTCAAAAAATAAGGAATTAAAATGTCTTGCATTATTTTGCACTTTTCATGCATCAGGATTTTCCAAAATGCATCTTTAGACTTGGAAACTGTTAGTTCTCTGCATTGAAGAGTGTTGATTCACTCACTGATGTCTGAAAGTCATTTTAAACTGGCTGACCTTTAATCTCTTGGATTTTTTCAGTGAGGGCATCTTTCCTGTTGAGACAGGCAAATGCTCCTTTGCAATATCTGGAGGGCTTTATATTTGATGGATTCCCTTAATGGAGAACAGCTGCTCTGTTGGAACAGGAATTCTTTTCTTCTCCACATTCTGAATCATTGAACATTGGTCGTCCCTTCTCAGTGCTCCATTCCATGGGGTTGTATGCACTACATTATTAATCTGGGGCAGCAAATGTCTATTCTCAATCTGCTAACTCTGTGCTGATCTATGTAAACGTTTTACTTTGGTTTGTTCTCATTCAATAATTCCATTGATGAAACCTAAATTTCAGTTTCTTAGTCCATTATTTGAGGATTGCTTCTTGCTTGGCCTGATTTCAGTCACTGTTACTGAGCATCCTTCCTTGGAAGATGTTGCAATTAAATTCTCTGTTTAAACTTGTCTCTTTTGAGTCATCTCAGCATCTAACATCAGACTGAAATCTGTCATTACTAATTGTTCAACAAAATACAATGTAGTCTGAGTTACATGAGCTAGAGGTTTGTTAGTTAGCTCAAGTAGGTGTACTGCTCACTAACTATTTGTCTCTTCATGTTGCTTTGCAAATCTTGCTATCTGAATTCTCTTAGTGTTGATAGCAACAGAAAATATTTATAGCTTTCTATCTGTTTGATAGCATGAAAATACTTTGTATGTCAACATAGATAACTTCAATATAATCTGGTTTTTTTTGCCTCAATTCCCCAAAACAATGAGAGATTGGCAGAGGATTACAAAGCAATGTTCCTTTGACCAGTTGTTCCACAACAACTGCTCCTTAACTGAGTGTTCCTGGATCCATTGTGTAGTCAAACTGAGTCGGCACCTTACTATGAGGCAGGTTAACTACCACCATTCTCTTTAGGTCTCGCTTGCTTGTTCTAATATTGTAGATGAGAATCAACTTACTGGTTTAAAAAGAAATCTTGAATAGAACAAGAAATAGTTTATTGCATTTTAGCAACAGTTTACAGGTTACATTGGCATAATAAACTGTTACAGAGATAAAGGAGGTCATGGATGTTGTACCTTATTCTTTCAGCATCCTAAACTGTTCTCCCACCAAGCCAATTTGGTATCAATCATAGTAGGTGCTACTTATGGTACTCTTCATTATTCACCCTATCAGACATTTCCATCCTTATGCAACATAGTGAGTGCAGCAATTGCAAAAGCCCATTTGAACAATCAAACTTTGATAAACACTTGTGTGATAATGACCAGATAGTGATATTGATTCAGGAAAAATATTGAGCAGGACATCTTGCCCTTTGGGAATTTTAATATTTGCCAGACAAGGCTTTGTTTAACCTCTTAACTGAAAAAAGGCAGCTCTAACAGCATAGATCTCCCTCAGTACTGGCACTGAAGTAGTCAAAAATCACATGACACCATATTATAGTCCAATAGGTTTATTTGAAAGTACAGTACAAGTCTTCAGAGTGCTGCTCCTTCGTCAAGTAGCTAGTGAAGTAAGATCATTGGACACAGAATTTATAACAAAAGTTCATTGAGCCATACACTGATGTAATATATTGAACAAACCTAGATTGCTGTTAAGTCTTTCATCTTTTAGAATGAGCTGCAGGTTTCAATTCGTTAATATGTAAATCGCAGAACTTTTTCCAAGTCACATTCCCTAGATAACTTAACGTTTTGTAAAAAAAAAGTGAACATCTCAGCTCAGACAATGCATTGAGGGTGTAAGGTTGAAGTCTATATGTATTTCAATCTTGAGTCAGACTGGTTCCATTTCCAATGTCAGAATTTATAAATTGTCGCATGGATTATAAAAAATATAATACAATACACAAGCTCCAAAAGCTTGTACTTCCAAATAAACCTGGATGATAACCTGGCATCGTGTGATTTTTAATTTTGTTACCTCCCCGCCACCTCCACCCCACCCCCACCCACCCCATTGCAACACTGGCACCTCCACATCACTGCAATAATTAGCCTTGTTTTTTTTAATTAGATTACATTACAGTGTGGAAACAGGCCCTTCGGCCCAACAAGTCCACACCGACCTGCCGAAGCGCAACCTACCCATTTGAAGTGTAACTTGAACCCAGAATCTTCTGACTCAGAGCTGTGGCTAGTCATTTTCAGGAGTTTTACCCGACCACATAATTGCCTAGTTATTTCTAAGAAATATTCACCTCCTTCTTAAAATTGAGAAATGCATTGGAGCCAGAATTCAGCTGAATGTTCAAAAGTTGAATTCTGTCATTAGTCTGAACCAGGAGGATACAATACAAATAAGAAATTTAATGATAGTTTTTAGGTTCTTAAAGAAAGATAAAGTTAAGTAACTAACAGGTAATTATTGAAACAATTCAGAAAAAAAAGAAAAGCAGAGAGATAGAGATATAAATTGATCAAAGACACAACAAGAGACGAATCGAAATGAAGAGAGTAACAGAGAGAGGACAGAGAATGATATGGAGAAAGAAATCGAGAGCAAGATTAACAGAAGGAAATAGACAGACAGGGAGAGATATAACAAACATGAGAGGTATTGACAGAGACAGTTATGAAGAGACAGCAGAAAGAGACAGAGGGAAGGAGAGAGGTAGATGGAGACAAATAGAGTGTCAGCAGGGTTTCTTTTCCTTTAATGGAAATGCTGAAGAAACATACAAACTGACATTTCTTTTTAACAATTAACTTCTTTTGCTGAGGGTTTCAGCTGCAGGAAAATTCCAACTAAACTTCAAAAAGGATGAGGAGAGAGTCGAAGAAAAAGGCTGAGAAAGTGAGACAGACCAACAATAGAGGGACAGTACAAGTGGGAGAAATAGAAAGCAATAAGAAGGAAAAGAGAAAGAGCAACAGGGAGCGAAAGATACTGAGGAACAGGGAAAAAATGAGAGGCACACAGAGATAGGCAGTGAGACAAGGAAAGGTAGGGAAGTTATGAAAAGAGACAAAAGGATAAATGAAAAGGAAGAAAGTCCAATAGATATAAAGGTAAAAGCAGACTCAGACAGAAAAAGAATGTGAAAATAGAAGAGAAAGGAAAAAAAGATGTACAGTTACCTAGAAATCTTTCTGAAATTCACTAACCCTTCCATTTTATTTAATTAGATGTGCTACTGAAACTGTGGTAGGAAATTGTGAAAGTGATGGACTTTGCAAAACAGCAGCAAGGCAAAGGCAATGATAATTTGAAACTTTTTTGTGTGCTTAGGAGATTGAATATCAAGGGAGAAACAGAACAAGGTTGGAAAGAGTGGCCAGGAAAGGAAGATAAATGTAAATGATAGGACAATAGGTCTTGAAATAAAGGAAACTTCTGTCAAATTATGCCAAGGTCTCACTATTCTGAAAACAAGTGAAAAAGTGGGGGTTTACTGATACCCTCTAGGGAAGGAAGCTGCCATTCTGGCCTAATGTGACTCCAGACCCACAGCAATGTGGTTGACCTTTACTGCCCTCTGGGCAATTAGTGATGGGCAGTAAATGCCAGCCTAGCTGGTGAAGCTTTCATCCTGTGAATATACAAAAGAAAAGTAGAAGAATACTAGGAAAGGGATACCATGGGTCACGATGCATTGGCAATTAGGTAAATTTCTGAAGACAGCATGAAGAAACCTGCCAAGAAACCTGAAAAGGAACCCTTTGTGAAATTCACCAAAATTTACACTTAGCCAATTTTTGTTAAGTTTTAAATAAGTAGCTATGCAGATTCTCTCTGCCATTGATCTCCAGTTATTATGCAGCTCAATCTAGCACTGTTTCTTTCTGCTACACTGTACATTGTTCTGTTAAAGATCACACAACACCAGGTTATAGTCCAACAGGTTTAATTGGAAGCACTAGCTTTCGGAGCATCGCTCCTTCATCAGTTGGTTGTGGAGGTTGTGAATTTATAGCAAAAGTTTACAGTGTGATGTAACTGAAATTATACATTGAAAAATACATTGTTTGTTGCGTCTTTGATCTGTTAGAATACCATGATAGTTTCACTTCTTTCATATGTAAACCACAGAATATTTTTAAAAAGTTACATTCTCAGGTTAACTGTAACAATTGGTGTCAGCCAGGTAATATGTTGAAGGTGTTAGCCCCCTGTGTTTCCTGTCTGTGCCATAATGTTTAGACTGATTCTAATCTAAAAAGTGAGTTAACAGAGTCTTATATGGATTCATGCAGTTTTTGAGCAAAGTACATTGTAACTCTGAAAGTACAAATTCACCCAACAAACGTATATGTATATGTGTGCATGTGGGTTTTTGTGTGTGTGTGTATGTGCCTGTCTGTCTGGGGTGGGGGTGTGAGTGTGAGAGAGAGCTTATATGTGTGTGTATGTGGGTATAGAGAGATAAGTCTGTGAGAGGGTGCATATGTGAGTGTGGGAGTGTGTATGTCTGTAGGAGTGTGTGTTTGTGTGTGTGTGTGTGTGTGTGTGTGTGTGTGTGTAGGAGTGTCTGTGTGTGTGAGTGTAAAGTGGTCACCTGTAGTGTGACATGAACCCAAGATCCCAGTTGAGGCCCTCCCTATGGGTAAGGAACTTAGCTATCAGCCTCTGCTCAGCTACTTTTCGATGTTGCCTGTCCCGAAGTCCACCTTGGAGGATGGTGACCCGAAGGCTTGAGGTCAAATGTCCTGGACCGCTGAAATTTTCCCCAACTGGGAGGGAACACTCCTGTCTGTTGATTGTTGTGCGGTGCCCATTTATCCATTGCCGTAGCCTTTGTTCGGTTTTCCAAATGTACCATGCCTCAGGGCATCCTTGCCTGCAATGTATAAGACAGACAACGTTGGCCGAGTCACATGAGTACCTGCCACGTAAATCATTGTTCTGTTGGCAGTCACAAGGTAGTGGGGTGAAACAGAGTGGAAGGAAAAAAGAAAAGGAAAATAGCTGGGAAAGCATATCGTGCAGAAACAAACAAGTATTTGAAGTAAAGAAACCCAAAACAGGCCATAGGCAATTGCCCCATGACTCTGAATCTATACTAACCTATCTGACCTCAGAAGCTAAGCTTAGTACTTGTTTGGGTGGCTGCCACAAATATAGTTAGCTTTACTGTCAGTATGTAGGGCTGCTAGCTGTTCTGCATGTTACTACTTTCAATTCAACTGATCACTTATATAGGCAAGGATTATGTCTCATATTCTATCCTGCTCTTGTTTCTTCCTATAGCCTGATTTCCCTCAGCCTATTTTCTTGTAGAGTCAACTGGGCCAACTACAAATCAAAACTGGGCCATATGCCTCATTTATTGATATTCATGAAGGTCATTCTGTGTAATAACCCTGTGATTTATTTCCTGGGTTGTTTGTAGCAATGTCCTAGGATTAAATCTTTGACAAGTGGAAACTCCAGATGAAAATCAGGAAAGTTTACAATCATTTTTATTGGGTAAATCAAAACTATGTTGTTCCTGGGTGTAGTTCCTTTCCATCTGTGGCAAATGTTGAATGCCAATACTCTTGGTAAGCCACACACAAGCAGTTCATTACGCCTACTCAAGACAACATCTGCCTTCAATAGATATTACTGTTTGTTTCTTTTCCCAGCCAGGAGAATGTGAGTCCAACTGAACCATTCCCATTGAGGCCTTAGTTGAAATCACTTAATTTGACACACACCATGGATCAAACTTAGGACTTTGTTGACTGTAAAGCTAAGGATCATGGTGGATGTTAATTGTGTTTAATTGTACACAGGCATTAATTGGCAATTCGTCTGTTATGAAGTTACTGAAACTGTATTTATTGGATGAAGAGAGAGACAGGTTTTTAATGTATATCTGCATTAATAAATGCTCACAAAAGTGCATGTAAAGATTATATTCAGTTCTATCCTTCACAACATTGTTTTCAGATGTATCACAGTGGATATTATATTCATACACTGAGCTACCAGGAAGCTCATGAGCAAAATGCCCAATAATGAGATGTCAGAATCTCAAGCCTTTCCAAAAGGCAATTTTGGAACATTCCCTGACAGGATGCTAATAGTCTGTTTGTTTATGTCTATTTCCTCTTGTTAATTCATTCAATTATCTATTTTTAAAATCCCTTGTGATTCTTAAGGGAATTGAAGGCTTAGTTAAATGTTCTAAATAGTTCAGCAATATCACCTTTGTTTCCTGTCGAAACCAAACCATTATGTAAGATATGATCATGTAGAGAATAGATCAGGGCTTGAGTACTTTTCTGTTCCTTGCTCCAAACATTTGACACATTTTAACAAATTGAGACATAAGGAAATCAAATATCTCATGAATCTTCTCAGCAAGTAGGAGATTTGGATTAGCAAGACAAGTTTTGCTTGTGTCACTATTACCTCAGGACAATAGACTTTTTATCTGAAAGACAGTCATTCTCTCCTTTGTAGCCTCTACTGTTTCTTTCTCCTGCTCAAATGGCAAATATGAAAAGGGACCACATACAGAAAAGTTAACATTTTGAACAATGAAACATAGCCTAGAGTGACTGATACTGTGCGTCAGCCAAGATACACCCAAAAAAAAATAAGGCAACCCTTTGTGTTATCAAGGAACTTTTGGTTATAAATATTAAGGCACAAGAAAACAAGCAGCTGAGCCTGCAGAAAGGTGGATTCACATAAAGCCTGTCAAGCATTTCCTGTATTGTTTTGACTCATTGTGCCTGAAGGTATTCCGGCTCTTGCAAATGTTTTCCTAAGAGCTCTGTGTTTGTATTTAACTTTATGTGGTGTGACTCTGAGCCATCACATTCAGCCGGCTCACAGGGACAAATTCTGGCCAGACTGATCTCAGCTGGGCCAGCATTAGGGACATACTGGGCACATCAGTGTTGGTAGTCATTGGAGAATTGAGCTAATATTACTGCTCCCAATTTCCTGTGGGAAACATTTGGGATTTACGTAGAACCAGGACCAGAAATCAATCCTCCTTCTATCTAAAAACAGGTCACATGGGTTCAATGGTTAGCACTGCTGCCTCACAATGTGACGGACCCGAGTTCGATTTTAGCCTCGGGTGACTGGCTGTGTGGAGCTTGCATGTTCTCCCAGTGTTTGTGTAGTTTTCTTCTGGGCGCCCTGGTTTCCTCCTATGATCCAAAGATGTGCAGGTTAGGTGAACTGGCCATGCTAAATTGCCCATTAGCGTTCAGGGATGTGTAGATTAGGTGCATTAGGTAAATGTAGAGTGATGGAGGAATGGGACTAGGTGGGTTACTCTTCAGAGGGCTGGTGTGGACTTGTTTCCACACTGTAGGGATTCTATTCTAATTGTGAAGCAATGGAGGGCTGATAGAGAGTGTTGAACATAAACTTTCAAAGTTAGAAAGAAGAGAATTACTGCTTTTTGCTCATTCCTACAACAAGAAGATGTTGGAGAACTGTCTTCCTGAACTACTGCAGTCTGTGTGGTGAATAATTGACACCGTGCTGTTCAGAAACTCCCAAACATTGACCCAGTGAGAATGAAGGATTGATAACATAGACCTAAGTCAGCTAAGTATGTCCTGAAAGGTAGAGAATGCAACATTTTCAGGCAACTACCATTGTCATCTGGGTAAGATGGGAGGTGCTGTCAAAGAATGACTTGCAGTAATGCTTCCGACAAATAATATAGACTGAAACCAGGGCATTTGGCTAGAATGACAAAAGCATTTTCAATTTAGGAAACGGATTTCCTAATGAATGAGCTTTGCTAAGGCCCTTCCCCAAGTGAAGCCACTATCAGCCCACCTCTGAGCTCTCCATCCAATTAAGAGGCTAGGCTGGATGAAGAGCCAATTCAGTCAAAGGAAAGATTTCTAATTAAAATGGGCTTGGTTTGCTAGCACAGCAGCTACATGAGTGAAGAGGGCTGGCAAAACTTCCCACTCTCATTTCGAAGCCCTGCTGCTCAAAGGCAATCGGAAGAGGAGAACCTCACCAAAAAGACAAGCGTGGTTGGAAATGCCTGAGCAACTCCGTGCAGATGTGATCCTCCATCCTGGAGAACAACTGCCAGGAGTATCCAGGATACCACGCGACAGGGCAGATGAGTGGAATACTGCTACTGGGTGCCAAACTCCACATTAAGGAAATTCCAGGCCTTCCCCCGCACACCTTTCCTCTCTCACACACACACCATGAACTTCCAATACTCAGCTTACCCTCGGCTTTTTGCTCTTTTGCACCATGACTCACTGTTCAGGAACGGTAACCTCCAATCTTTGTCATGCAATGAGCATTCAGACCCCTCATCTCCCTCTCATAGCAAGAGAAGAGAGCACACAATCCCGGGGACAGGCAGAGACCGAGGTTAGCAGGGTTTGCCCCCACCCGGCTCCACCCTCCCCCATCCCATCCCCAGGGACAGGCAGCCTATCCAACGCTGGCAATGTGTGGCTACCTGCTCCACTGGGAAGGGAGCCTTGTTCCAGGATGTTGCAGATGTCAGTAGAGACCTCCTGTGAATGCCTGAGCCTTCTGCTCCTCAGACATGACAAGGGAGCCAATCATTTGCTTTTAGACCCTGTAGATCTCACCTCCTTTCAGCTGAGAATTCACTGGCCTCCTGCTGGAAAGTCCCCACAGAATTTCAAACAACAGAGATAGGGAAACAGAAAGAGACAAGGAAGAAAGAGACAGGCAAAAGGTGAATGAGCAAGTAGAGAACAGGGGAACAACATTACTCACTGGTCAGGAAATTTTGGTGGAAGTGCGCTAGTACTGCTACCACACCATTTGCCTTATATCTGCAGGTGTGTAGCTGAAGCTGCAGTTTGCCATCTTGGGGGACTGACCAAAATTCTAAGGAATTTTCTGGTCATTTTGACACTAGTGTTGGATTCTGCTGAATGCCTCAACTCACACAGCTCCCAGTTAAAACCGCTCACTAAACTTGTCAAGGACATGCATATCTGTAATGACTTCAATGCCACTGTCATTGTAATCAAACCCTAGTAGATGGCTGTAATGATTCAAAATGGTGGTAAATGAATTTGACATGCATCTCTCTGATTTTCTCAAGGTTTCTGCCAGCAGTGTCCAGGAGATTAATTTTTCAGTCCTGAAGAATCCTGTGCAAACTGGGAGGATTGGAAACCCTCTGAATAAGTGATTAGCTAAATGAGGTAGGAAAGAGTGAAGATAATTGATTTTGAAAGGTGAGGCAAGGAGAAGCTGATGTGAGTAGAGTTTCTCATTCATACGTTTGTGAGGTTGAATATCAGGACAGAAAGAGAGCAAGGTGTGGAAGGGTAGAAAGGAAAGGACAAGGAGTAGAAGCGATAAGATGGCAAGCCTTTGAATAAAGGAAACACCTGTTCAAATGGATCCAATGTCACACTGGTCTATAAACACCTGAAAATGCAACATCAGTTTCCGAAGTGGAATGATCACAATGTTGTAAATGTCTTAAATGATGAATTTATAGCAATGAAGCCATTGATTCCCATTGAATCTGGGCCAACTCTCTGAAACAGTGACTCATCTAGTCTCATCCACCACCCTTATTCAATAGGCCTACAAACATCTTCACGACCTCATCAGATAATGATCCAATTTTCGTTTGAATGCTGTGGTTGAGTCTCAGGCAGCATATTCTGGATAATAAATGCTAGCTGTGTAAAAATATTTTTCCTCATGCTGCTGTTTCTTGTTCTGTCAATCGTCTTAATTCACTGTCCTTTGTTTAATTTCACTCTATCCTCATGCCAATGGTAACAGTTTCTCCCCATCTCCTCTCGTCATCACACCTCTACCAAACTCCTTCAACCTTTGGAGAATGTCACCAAGTCATCCAATCTATTGACAACTGAAATTCCTCATCTCTGGATCTAATCTCAGGGATCTTCTCTGAACTCACTCGAATGCCTTCACATTCTTCCTGAAATATAATGCTAGAATCAGATGCAATCCATATGTAATACATGTTTATTGTAACTTCTGTACCTTTATACTCTGAAGATCTCTATTTAAAAAGCCTAGGATTCCAATGTCTTTTTTAACTGCTCTCTCGATTCTTCTTGCCTCTTAAGTGATCTGTGCATACATGCCTGTCCTTTTAAAATTAAACACTACCTCTCCCACGGTTCACAACATTTCGGACTCTCATTTCATCTGTCAATTTTGAAATTGTGCCTGTCCACCAATGTCTAGGATATTCATAAACATCATGAAGAGCAAACATTCAAACTCTGATCCCAGAACTAACATTTTTTTCTGAAATGTCTGAGGCTAAAGCAGGCTTTGGTTGCCCTGGTCAGTACTCTTGATTTGGAGATGCCGGTGTTGGACTGGGGTGTACATAGTTAAAAATCACACAACACCAGGTTACAGTCCAACAGGTTTAACTGGAAGCACACTAGCTTTCGGAGCACTGCTCCTTCATCAGGTGATTGTGAAGGACACAATTGTAAGGTACAGAATTTATAGCAAAAGTTTACAGTGTGATGCAACTGAAATTATACATTGAAAAATACCTTGATTGTCTGTTGAGTCAATGTATAATTTCAGTTACATCACACTGTAAAGCTTTGCTATAAATTCTGTGCCTTACAATTGAGTCCTCCGCAACCACCTGATGAAAGAGCAGTGCTCCGAAAGTTAGTGTGTTTTCAATTAAACCTGTCGGACTATAACCTGGTGCTGTGTGATTTTTAACCTGGTTAGTACTGTATGTGGATGGGAATACCAGGCGCTATAGCTTTTCTTGCCAGCAGGGCTGCTCTCAGCTCTGCACATTCACACCACCTTCAATAACCAACCTCTTCTCTGCTCATTCTTGCATTCCCTCTCTATCTCTCTGCTTTCCTGTTCTATTTTCTGCAGGTAGGAATTGAAGGAAGGGTAGGACTTGAGACAGAGGGGAAAAAAGGAAGAAATACACTAAGGAATAGAAAATTCAAAGCAGAAAATGAATGAGAAGCAAAAACCAATTGTTGGAAAAACTCAGCAGATCTGGCAGCATCTGTGGACAGAAATTAAGAATTAACATTTCAAGGCCAGTAACGCTCCCTCAGAACTCAAAGAACTCAACCTAAAAGAACAAACTCAAAAGGTTAGAGAAGTCTGTTCTCACACAGTTCCACAAGGACTTGATCGTGGAATGTTGTCAGGAACATTTAGTACCTCACTGGGAAATGCAGTAGCCATTTCTTGCCAGCAGAGGCTGCTAGATGCTCTGCACATCAACATTACTTTCAGTCAGTGACCAGGAAAGGTAATGAAACAGCAATGTGACTGTAATTCTGAGGGCTAGGGTAATGAACCAGAAACATGAGTTCAAATCCCACAATGATAGCTTAGGGAAATTTTTAAATTAAATAATTCATTTGGAATAAAATGCTCAGCAACAATGAACACAAAGCTACCAGGTTGTCATTATCATGCCAGCCAGCAGAATGATCAAAAAGGTAAAAACAATGACTGCAGATGCTGGAAACCAGATTCTGGATTAGTGGTGCTGGAAGAGCACAGCAGTTCAGGAAGCATCCAAATAGCTTCGAAATCGACGTTTCGGGCAAAAGCCCTTCATCAGGAATGAAGGGCTTTTGCCCGAAACGTCGATTTCGAAGCTATTTGGATGCTGCCTGAACTGCTGTGCTCTTCCAGCACCACTAATCCAGAGCAGAATGATCAGCCTGACCCAACAAAGCCCAGGAATCCCACAACTATCTCTCTAATTCATGTAGGCTCTAAATTTTCCCATCCATGCTACTGGGCTTGTTGTTTCAAACTGATGTGTTCCATGTAGACAGTACATCACCCCCCCCGGTACTGAGTGATTGTGGAGGACTTAGAGTCATAGAGTCATAGAGTCATAGAGATGTACGGCATGGAAACAGACCCTTCGGTCCAACCCATCCATGCCAACCAGATATCCCAACCCAATCTAGTCCCACTCTAAGGTCACTCTTCAGCCTCTGACGCTCCAGGGAAAACAGCCCCAGCCTATTCAGCCTCTTCCTATAGCTCAAATCTCCCAACCCCGGCAACATCCTTGTAAATCTTTTCTGAACCATTTCAAGTTTCTCAACATCTTGCCCACAGCAGGGAGACCAGACTGAATGCAGTATTCCAAAAGTGGCCTAAGTAATGTCTTGCTGCAACATGACATCCCAACACCTGTACTCAATGCACTGACCAAAAAAGGCAAGCGTATCTAACACCTTCTTCACTACTCTCTGTATCAACCTGTGACTGAAAAGTCAAATAAGAATAGTGTAGAAGGATGTACCAGCATCAGCGTAGGCATGGGAAGGCTCATACTGCCTGCTCATCCATGCAAGGCCCCTCTCACTAACAGCTGGGCAATTGTGCAAAACTCAGAAAGACAGAGGGTGGTGGAGGGTTGTTTTTCAGATTGGAGGCCTGAAGGATTGGTCCTGGGTCTACTATTTTTCGTCATTTATATAAATGATTTGGATGGGAGCATAAGAGGTATAGTTAGTAAGTTTGCAGATGACATTAAAATTGAAGGTGTAGTGGACAGCGAAGAAGGTTATCTTAGATTACAACGGGATCTTAATCAGATGGGCCAATGGGCTGAGGAGCGGCAGATGGAGTTTAATTTAGATAAATGTAAGGTATTGCATTTTGGGAAAGCAAATCTTAGCAAGACTTATACATTTAATGGTAAGGTCCTAGGGAGCGTTGCTGAACAAAGAGACTTTGGAGTGCAGGTTCATAGCTCCTTGAAAGTGGAGTCGCAGGTAGATAGGATCGTGAAGAAGGTGTTTTGTATGCTTTCCTTTATTGGTCAGAGTATTGAGTACAGGAGTTGGGACGTCATGTTGCGGCTGTACAGGACATTGGTTAGGCCACTGTTGGAATATTGTGTGCAATTCTAGTCTCCTTCCTATCGGAAAGATATTGTGAAACTTGAAAGGGCTCAGAAAAGATTTACAAGGATGTTGCCAGGGTTGGAGGATTTGAGCTATAGGGAGAGGTTGAATAGGCTAGGGCTGTTTTCCCTGGAGCGTCGGAGGCTGAAGGATGACTTTATAGAGGTTTTCAAAATTATGAGGTGCTTGGATAGGATAAATAGACAAAGTCTTTTCCCTGGGGTGGAGGAGTCCAGAACAAGAGGGCATAGGTTTAAGGTGAGAGGGGGAAGATATAAAAGAGACCTAAGAGGTAACATTTTCACTCAGAGGGTGGTACGTGTGTGGAATGAGCTGCCAGAGGAAGTGGTGGAGGCTGGTACAATTGCAACATTTAAAAAGTATTTGGGTGGGTATATGAATAGGAAGAATTTGGAGGGATATGGGTCAGGTGCTGGCAGGTGGGACTAGATTGGGTTGGGATATCTGGTCAGCTCAGCATGATGAGTTGAACCAAAGGATCTGTTTCCATGCTGTGCATCTTTATGACTCTATGACCAGTCAAGCAGAAGGCTGACATTGTCATAGGCGAAAAATCATACCTTGCCCTTCATTGTCCCAGACACCTCTTGCATAATTATTTCTGTTAAGTCCTGTCCCACTTGTAGGGCAGAGGTGATGACCCTGTAGTTTACAGTCAGCAAGGAATGGCTCTTGGAAACCTCAACACTGGCTACAGACCCCATGAAGTCTAGTGGCATCAAGCTAATTATGGGAAATGGAACCTTCGACTGATTGCCACCTCCCCCCTCCCTCAGCTGATGAAACAGTGTTGAACATCGCCTGAAAAAAGCATTCAGTGATATAAAGACACAGGCTGTACCCTGGGTTGGGGACTTCAATGTTTAACACTAAGAGTGACTCAGTAGCACCATGAGTTGACTGAGCACTGCTAGACCAGCCTGAGACAGATGGTGAAAGAGCCAAAAAAAAGGGAAGAATGTACTGACCAGATTGAAATTGTGAGTTCCGTGTGAATGAAGGTCATTTTGTCTAATACCTTTATATCTCCCTGATTGCTTGTGACTGTGTTCTGGAGATGAATCTTCAATTCCCAGCAATCCCAGAGAGTTGGCAATCTAATTATTGTACCTAAAGGCCGCTTCAGCCAGCAGTGTGATTGAGTGTGGGACCCTTTGATAGGTGGCCAAAGTTGAATACCAACACATTTGATTGTGATCAAATTCAAGCCAATGTTTGAAGGCAGCAAAATAGGTAGATAAGTTGATTAAGAAAATATATGAAATACTTACCTTTATTAGCTCAGGCATTGAATACAAGAGCAGGGAGCTTATGATGGAAATGTATACACCTCTAATTAGGTCACAGCTGGAGTACTGTGTGCAATCACTATCGGAAGGATGTGTTCTCAGGTAACGGAGTGAAACTAAACAGAGCTAATTTCCAACTTGAAGGTCAGATCAGTAACCTTGGCAGCTGCAGTTCACTGCCTTCATCTGCATGGCATCCATTTTGGCCAGCACCATGCAGCACTCCAGGGCACACTTTGTGGGCAGTGACCACCTTCAATCCTCTGTCCGTGGAGATCAGTAATAAGTAAAACAGCAGCCACCCCCCTGTCATCGTGTACACCTCAGGCCAAGTTATAATTCTGTTCTCCACTTCAGACTGCACCTTGGAGCTGAATGATACAGTCTATTGCAATGATGTTGCCAAGCTGCTTTGCATGTAGGGACAGGGATCTAGCTCATGGATCAAAGTAGATGCATCTAACAGCTCTCAACTTGTTTTCTTAGCACTCATTCATTTTGCTCTTACTTGGACACACAGTATCTCTGCCATGCATTGCCTTGTTTGCACATAGCTGCTTCACTCAGAATTTGCAGGTTCATGGTAGTTCTGTTTCTCCTTACCTTTCACCAGAGACAGATTGCCAGGTAGCTGTTCATGTTTGCCAGCACTGATCAGTCAATGTGCTGGCCTGTCAGTGTATGGCACTGTGCAATATCCGTGTCACACCGACAGCATGTGGCAGCGGCCTGAACAGCAAATATACAGCAAGTGCTTCAACCAAATGGACAAATATCAAAGTCTAGGAGGAGTAAAGACCTTTAGTTGTGTAAAGTGGGATTATGATCAGTTAGAATGTCTCCCAGCAGGTGGGAGAATTTGAATAAATCGGCAAGATTTTAAATATTTGTTCAGAGGATGTATGTGGCAGAACCAGCAATTTTTACCCATCCCTAATTTACATTCAAAAGATGGTGAGCTTCCTTTTTGAATGATTGCAATCTATAAATCTACAATAATGAGTAGCCTGGGTTCTTTCTTGATTCTATGTTTTGTTGAGATTTGTCTCTTGATTGAAATCATGGATAGGGTAAATAGGCAAGGTCTTTTCCCTGGAGTGGAGGGGTCCAGAATTAGAGGGCAAAAGTTTAGGGTGAGAGGGGAAAGATACAAAAGGGACCTAAAGGGAAACTTTTTCATATAGAGAGTGGTGTGTGTG
The DNA here is from genome assembly GCF_047496795.1 of Chiloscyllium punctatum. Classification (NCBI taxonomy): domain Eukaryota; kingdom Metazoa; phylum Chordata; class Chondrichthyes; order Orectolobiformes; family Hemiscylliidae; genus Chiloscyllium; species Chiloscyllium punctatum. Next base: position 54,254,682 of record NC_092762.1, on the reverse strand, counting down.
TGTGTGGTATGAGCTGCCAGAGGAAGTGGTGGATGCTGGTACAATTAAAGCATTTAAAAGGAATCTGGATGGGTATATGAATAGGAAGAGTTTAGAGAGATATGGGCAAAGTGCTGGCAAATTGGATGAGATTAGGTTAGAATATCTGGTCAGCATGGATGAGTTGGACCCAAGAATCTGTTTCTGTTCTCTACATCTCTATAACTCTATGATTTGATGTGGTGTAGGTACTTCAACTAAGCTGTTAGGAAGGGAGGTCCAATTGCAGTAAGGAAGCAACAGTATGGTTCCAAATTAGGATCGTTTATGACTTGGAGGAGATCTTGCAAGTGTTGGGGCGAAGCCCTTATTGTTAAAGATGGTTGAGATCCCATGTTTGGAAGATGGATTGTTGCAGTGTATCTTGAAGATGGTATACACTGCTGCCTCTGTGCAATAATGGTGGTGGAAGTGAATATCTAAGGTATAGACGAGGGGGGTTGGTCAAGGCACTGCTTTTTCATGGATCGTTTTCAGCTTCTTGAGTGTTCTTGGAGCTGTACTCATCCAGAACAGTGGAGAGTGTTGTTGTGGCTGGTACTTTATAGATGGGAAATCAGGAGCTGGGTTACTTGACCAAGAATTTGCAGCCACTGACCTGTCTTTGCAGTCACAGTTTTTATGAGGTGTATAAATTGGATGTTAATTGTATTTTAGTGGAGGATTTTAATTGGGAATTGTCGCATCTCACTGGAGCAGCATTCTGGAAACCAAGCCTTAATGTTTCTGGAGTCGTCACAAAAGTTAAAAATTATGCAGAATTCCACAATTTACTGGATTTTCAGTCTGACATTTACAGGTCAGGTTTAAGTACTAACAAAAAATTGCAAACAAACAGACCCTAGTTGCAGGTAAACAATCATGAACCATTGTCATATAACTCTACCATTAATGTGCTTATAAAATTCCCCTAATACACGCACACACAAATATTGGTGTAATGGACAGAGGGAAAACTGGGAAATCCTTTTTACAGGATTGACTGAAATAATTCCTGTGCTGATCAGAATTCTGCTTCTCAGTATTCCTTCTCTGGGTGCTCTTTTACAGGAGACATTCAGAGATTGCCTCACATTTTTAAAAGTTCTTCTGACTCATTGATTAAAACTGCTGAAGGAAGAATAAACTGGTTTCCTTCATACTTAAAATGATATTTACTGCAGAGAAGAGAGAGAGCTCTTAAGGTGATGGAGGAGTGGTGGTTTCTCCTTATCTTGTTCAAGGACTAAGCTGTTCAGCTGTCTGAGAACAAAGCAGATAGTCATTGGCAGGCAGAAGGTATTTGTTGTTAGTCTGCAAACCAATGAGCTACTTGGTAACACTTGAATCCTCAAATACCCCTTGATTCCAGCTCATCTGAAAATTACACTTCAACAGTAAAAAGTAAACTGTATAGCTTTCTTGGTTTCATAAACTGCAGAATCTTAGATTTAAAAAATAAATCTTTTCCAATATCAGTTTACAATCAAAAATGCATAAAAGTAAACAGTCTTTACATAGCACATCTGTGCTCTCATAAATAGGAACAGGTTGAAAGAGTGCTTTTTGGAGATAAATCTGTGTCTCTGTAAATAAATGCTAATAAGTGAATCATGACTTTTCAGTCTTCTATCTTCTTGAATTCAACCATACGTTGTAATGCTCTTCCCTGAAGGGATACCATTACTAAAATTTCATGAAGCTTGCTAAAATTTGAAAGGATGCTTAACAAATCAAATTAAAATGATTTTCCCAGTGATGATGGAGTACCATAGTCCCTTGATATCCATCAGTCTCGGAAAGTCTGAATTGTACTAGCAGATACTTTGTGTTCCCTCCCCAGGCACACCCAGGCACAGATGTACCAAGAAACAGAGGCAGGCAGTTTAGCTGAATGGCCTCCTTGACGTTTTGCTCTCTGGACCTGAGATACCCACCTTGATCAGCACCAGCAACAGATTCACAAGGAGGTCATCAAGAGGCCTCGGGGTGGCATGGTGACTCAATGGTTAGCCCTGTTGCCTCTCAGTGCCAGGGACCCAGGTTTGATTTCACTTTCGGGTGACTGCCTCTGTGGAGTTTGTATGTTCTCCTTGTGTCTGCGTGGGCTGCCTCCTCCTGCTCCGAAATCCACCCACGGTCCAAAGATGTGCAAGTTAGGTAGATTGGCCATGCTAACTTGCCCCAAACTGTTCAGGATGTGCAGGCTAGGTGGGTTAGCCATGGAAAATTCAGGGTTATGGGGATAGGGTAGGGGTTTGGTCTGGGGGCATGCTCTTCAGAGGGTCGGTGTGGACTCAATGGGCTTTTACACTGTAGGGATTCATATTTGTCCACTTGCTGTGCACTGGGTGGCTGAAGTCAGGGGCTGTAATGAGTTAGAAACTGAGGAGCAGTTGCTTCACATTATGGAAGAGGGGCTGCAGACTCTTGGATCTTCAGAAACACAGATGCTTCCTGGCCACTGGTAATCGGGGAGTCGTAAATCAGCTTTGATATCCATTGTATGGAATAGCCTCATGGTACTTCAGTCTTCTAATCTTCACCTGAACTTTGATAGGTTTGATACATTTCTTTGCTGTGACCAGAATGGATGTATGTGTGCATTCTGATTGATAATATTTCACTTTTCGTAGCCTTTAATCTCTCTCTTTCTCTCTTTCTTTCGGTTTCTTCTTCACAATGACAAATGTTAAAAGGGATTAAAATCAAATTGATTGAAAATTTGAGTAGATAAAATGACTGCTGCTTTATGCATCAGCAGTGATGCCTCATATATGTCGAATTCAAAAATAGAATTCAGCACTTTGTGTGAGCGAGGAATTCTTGGCTATGATTATTAAGAAATAAGAGAACAGAGAAGTGAGCCTGCAGCAGGTAGATTTGCGTCAAGGATTTCCAGTAATGTTTTGAGTCATTGTGCCTGCAGGTATTCCCATTTCTTGAATGTTTACCTTGGAGCTCTGAATTTGGATTTAACTCTTCATGGTATGGCCCGACCAGTAAGGTCCCAAAGACAAATTCTTAGCTGGCCTGGCATTGTGGCCATTATATTGATTTCATTCGAATTGCACAAGTTGGTGTTGGGAATTGAGCCAAGATTTCTGCTGCTAATTGCAATCTTGTTACTCCTAGTGTCACGTGAGGCCAGGATCTGGATCTCTGAGGCCTACGACTCTATCCATCAATCTAATGATTACACCAAGATGGCGGCAAGTGGGACTGATGAGTTGGGGCTCGACTACTCTGTCTGTTTTTCTTTTCTTTCTCTCTCTTTTTGCATTTTTTAATCTCTTTTTGGAACCGGACTCCTGGTCTCAGTGTGGACTCGGTCTCCCGGTCTCAGTGTGGACTCAGACTCCTGGTCTGAGTGTGGAGTTGGACTCCTGGTCTGAGTGTGGAATCAGACTCCCGGTCTCAGTGTGGAATCGGACTCCTGGTTTCAGCGTGGACTCAGACTCCTGGTCTGAGTGTGGAGTTGGACTCCTGGTCTGAGTGTGGAATCAGACTCCCGGTCTCAGTGTGGAATTGGACTCCTGGTTTCAGTGTGGACTCAGACCCCTGGTCTCAGTGTGGAATCAGACTCCTGGTCTCAGTGCGGAAATGGACTCCCAGTCTCAGTGTGGAATCGGACGCCTGCTCTCAGTGTGGATTCAGACTCCCGGTCTCAGTGTGGACTCAGACTCCTGGTCTCAGTATGGAATTGGACACATGGTCTCAGTGTGAAAACAGATTCCCGGTCTCAGTGAGAAATCAGATTCCTGGTCTCAGTGTGGAATCAGACTTCCTGTCTCAGTGTGGAATTGGACTCCCGGTCTCAGTGCGGAAATGGACTCCCGGTCTCAGTGTGGAATCGGACGCCAGGTCTCAGTGTGGAATCGGACTCCTGCTCTCAGTGTGGACTCAGACTCCTGGTCTCAGGGTGGAATTGGACTCCTGGTCTCAGGGTGGAATCAGACACCTGGTCTCAGTGTGGAATCGGATTCCCGGTCCCAGTGCGGAATCGGACATCAGGTCTCAGTGTGGAATCGGAATCCCGGTCTCAGTGTGGAATCAGACTCCTGGTCTCAGTGTGGAATCGGATTCCCGGTCTCATTGTGGATTCAGACTCCCGGTCTCAGTGTGGACTCAGACTCCTGGTCTCAGTGTGGAATCGGACTCCTGGTCTCAGTGTGGAATTGGACTCCCGGTCTCAGTGTGGAATCGGAACTCCCGGTCTCAGTTTGGAATCAGATTCCCAGTCTCAGTGTGGATTCAGACTCCCGATCTCAGTGTGGAATCGGATTCCCGGTCTCAGTGTGGAATCGGACTCCGGGTCTCAGTGTGGAATCAGACTCCTGGTCTCAGTGTGGAATCGGAATCCTGGTCTCCTTGTGGACTCAGACGCTCGGTCTCAGTGTGGAATCGGACTCCTGGTCTCAGTATGGAATCTGACTCCTGGTCTCAGTGTGGAATTGGACTCCTGGTCTCAGTGTAGAATCAGATTCCTGGTCTCAGTGTGGAATCAAACGCCCGGTCTCAGTCTAGAATTGGATTCCCGGTCTCAGTGTGGAATCGGATTCCTGATCTCAGTGTGGAATCTGACTCCTGGTCTCAGTGTGGAATCAAACGCCCGGTCTCAGTCTGGAATTGGATTCCCGGTCTCAGTGTGGAATCGGATTCCTGATCTCAGTGTGGAATTGGCCTCCCGGTCTCAGTGTGGATTCAGAATCCCGGTCTCAGTGTGGAATCGGACTCCCGGTCTCAGTGTGGAATCGGACTCCTGGTCTCAGTGTGGAATCGGACTCCTGGTTTCAGTGTGGACTCAGACTCCTGGTCTGAGTGTGGAGTTGGACTCCTGGTCTCAGTGTGGAATCAGACTCCCGGTCTCAGTGTGGAATCGGACTCCTGGTTTCAGTGTGGAATCAGACTCCTGGTCTCAGTGTGGAATCAGACTCCTGGTCTCAGTGCGGAAATGGACTACCAGTCTCAGTGTGGAATCGGACGCCTGCTCTCAGTGTGGATTCAGACTCCCGGTCTCAGTGTGGACTCAGACTCCTGGTCTCAGTATGGAATTGGACACATGGTCTCAGTGTGAAAACAGATTCCCGGTCTCAGTGAGAAATCAGATTCCTGGTCTCAGTGTGGAATCGGATTCCCGGTCTCAATGTGGACTCAGACTCCCGGACTCAGTGTGGAATTGGGCTCCCGGTCTCAGTGTGGAATCAGACTTCCTGTCTCAGTGTGGAATTGGACTCCCGGTCTCAGTGCGGAATTGGACTCCTGGTCTCAGTGTGAAATCGGACGCCAGGTCTCAGTGTGGAATCGGACTCCTGCTCTCAGTGTGGACTCAGACTCCTGGTCTCAGGGTGGAATTGGACTCCTGGTCTCAGGGTGGAATCAGACACCTGGTCTCAGTGTGGAATCGGATTCCCGGTCTCAGTGCGGAATCGGACACCAGGTCTCAGTGTGGAATCGGAATCCCGGTCTCAGTGTGGAATCAGACTCCTGGTCTCAGTGTGGAATCGGATTCCCGGTCTCATTGTGGATTCAGACTCCCGGTCTCAGTGTGGACTCAGACTCCTGGTCTCAGTGTGGAATCGGAACTCCCGGTCTCAGTTTGGAATCAGATTCCCAGTCTCAGTGTGGATTCAGACTCCCGATCTCAGTGTGGACTCAGACTCCCTGTCTCAGTGTGGAATTGGACTCCCGGTCTCAGTATGGAATCTGACTCCTGGTCTCAGTGTGGAATCGGACTCCTGGTCTCAGTGTGGAATCAGATTCCTGGTCTCAGTGTGGAATCAAACGCCCGGTCTCAGTGTGGAATTGGATTCCCGGTCTCAGTGTGGAATCGGACTCCTGGTCTCAGTGTGGAATCAGACTCCTGGTCTCAGTGTGGACTCAGACTCCCGGTCTCAGTGTGGATTCGGACTCCCAGTCTCTGTGTGGACTTACACTCTCGGTCTCAGTGTGGAATCAGACTCATGGTCTCAGTGCAGAATTGTACTCCTGGTCTCAGTGTGGAATTATACTCCTGGTCTCAGTATGGAATCGATTTCCCGGTCTCAGTGTGGAATCGGACTCCCGGTCTCAGCATGGGACAGGAATCAAACTCCCGGTCTCAGTGTGGAATCAGACTCCTGGTCTCAGTGTGGACTCAGACCCCTGGTCTGAGTGTGGAGTTGGACTCCTGGTCTCATTGCGGAATCGGACTCCCAGTCTCAGTGTGGAATTAGATTCCCGGTCTCGGTGTGGAATCAGACTCCCAGTTTCAGTGTGGAATCGGATTCCAGGTCTCAGTGTGGAATCGGATTCACGGTCTCAGTGTGGAATCGGACTCCCGGTCTCAGTGTGGAATTGGACTCCCGGTCTCAGTGTGGAATCGGATTCCCGGTCTCAGTGTGGAATCGGACTCCTAGTCTCAGTGTGGAATCAGACTCCTGGTCTCAGTGTGGAATCGGAATCCTGGTCTCCTTGTGGACTCAGACGCTCGGTCTCAGTGTGGAATCGGACTCCTGGTCTTCGTGTGGAATCGGACTCCTGGTCTCAGTATGAAATCGGACTCCTGGTCTCAGTGTGGAATCGGACTCCCGGTCTCAATGCAGAATTGGACTCCTGGTCTCAGAGTGGAATCGGACTCCCGGTCTCAGCACGGGACAGGAATCGGAGTTATGTTTATTACCTGTGGACCGACCTTGAGTATTGTACTTAGTTTTGGTCAACCAGGATCAGAGACAGAGTAGTGAAATGAGACTGAATGAGACATCAGGCATTAATCTTGATCTCTGAGGAAAGAGAGGAAACTTATCTGAATCCAGCTGAGTCTAGTGGGATCAGAGTCTTGTCTGACTAACTGATGAGTCAGTGTCACACAAAATATTAACATGAGGCCTTGTTTGTGCACTCAGGTGGGTGTAAAGGATTTTGTTGCATTGTGTGAAGAAAAACAGGTTGGTTCTTGCAGTGTTGTCTTGCAAATATTTACTTCTTGAGTAATATTACTAAAAACAGGCTTCCCCGTCATCTGTCACACTTCTGTTGTTGAGGCCATGCTGTATTGATGCTATATATAGACTTTCAAAAGTTACCCAATAAAGTATTACAAAATAGGGTTACAAGATAAGTTAAAGACTATCGGATTGAAGGGAAACTGGGAGTTTGAGTGCCTGTGTGGTTAGCACTGCTTCCTCACAGTGTCAGGGACCCGGGTTCAATTCTGGCCTCGGGCATTGTCCCCGTGTCTCCGTGGGTTTCATCCCACAGTCCAAAATTTTGCAGATTAGATGGATTAACTATGGGAAATGCAGGGTTACAAGAATAGGTTAGGTGGGTAGGATGTTCTTGAAGGGTTGGTGCAGATTTGATGGACCGAATGACCTCTTTCTGCACTGTAGGGATTCTGTGGCAATATTAGTTAGATCACGCAATCTTGATGGTGATGTCTGATCACAGAGAGCAAAAGATATAGGTGCAGAAATTAGGCTATTCAACCCATTGAGTCTGCTCCATCATTCAATCATGGCTGATAGGTTTTACAACTCCATTCTCCCGTTTTCTCCTTGGGGCAACTCTTGATCCCCTTGACAATCAAGAACCTATCTCTGTCTGTCTGAAATACACTCAATGAGGTGGCCTCCACCTGTCCTAGTCTCTCCTACCAATGGAAACGTTTTACCAACATCCACTCTGTCCAGGCCATTCAGTATTTCGTAAGCTTCAATTAGATTCCCCCCTCATCCTTCTAAAATCCATTGAGTATAGACCCTGAGTCCTCAAACGTTCCTCATATGTTAAGCTTTTCATTCCTGGGACCATCCTTGTGAACCTCCTCTGAACATGCTCCAGGGCCAGTACACCCTTCCTGACATATGGGGGCCCAAAACTGCGCACAATACTCCAAATGTGATCTGAGCAGAGCCTTATAGAGCCTCAAAAGTACAACCTGCTTTTATGTTCAAGTCCTCTCAAAATAAATGCCACTATTGCATTTGCCTTCCTAACTGCTGACTCAATTGCAAGTTTACCTTGAGAGAATTCTGGACTAGGACTCTCAAGTCTCTTTGCATTTCAGACATCTGAGCTTTCTCCCCATTTAGAAAACAGTCCATGCTTCTCATCTTCTTACCAAAGCTCACACTTTCTCACGTTGTACTCCATCACAGACTTGGAGATATACACATAAAAATGTTTGAGGGTAGCAGGATAACTTGAAAAAGGTGGTAAATTGCATATTCAACCTTAGTTTTCTTACTAAATGAATATAAAAGTTGTGGAAAACATTTATAAAAGACTATGCATTAAATCTCAGCTATTGCATTGAATTCTGGGCAACACAATTTATGTTGAATGTCAAAATCTTAGAAAGGATCCAGTTCAGAAGAGATTTAATATGGTGTCAAAGATGAACATTGGCAAACCAAAGTGATACATAGTTTAACATCCCCAGCACGTATTAATGCATTCACAGAAGGAGACACCCAGACTAAATACAAAGTTAGGAACAAGGATAGCAATGGGAAGGGCCATTATTATGAAGAGAAGATAGTTGCTGGCAGGAAAACTGATTAAACACCTCAAGAAGCAACTTGCAAAGCGCATGATTTGGAGTGTGGTTTTGTGTGATTGTGAGATTTGGACGTTTTACAAAAGGAGACCGAAGGAGGAGATTGATAAATAACTTTGAAATGTGATTTTGCAGGAGGTTGTAAAGGATCAGCTGTAAAGAAAACAGAGGAACAGAAGAAGTGCTGAGGAGAGTAAATGAACAAAAACATTTGGTGAACTAAGTCAGAAAGTCTGGGTAGGGGATCTTTTAAGAGGAAAACAAAAAGATGTAAGAGATGTTATTGACAGTAGATGAAAAGCAAAAAGGTGATGAGAAAGAAAGAGAATATCAATACAGGAAGGTTCGAAAACAGAAGGGGATTATTGGCAAATGAAACAAGTGGGACTAGACTAGTTTGGGAACATGATCAGCATGGTCTAGCTGAACTGAAAGGTCTGTTTTCATGCTGAATGACTCAATGGCTTTATAACTGGTAAAGCGATGTGGAAAGATTACTTTGAGGCAAGTACTTTGAGGCAGAGCATACATGATGTTGGTGATGTTGATGATGTTGGTGATGCTGTGCAGTGGTGAGGGGCTTCAGTTGAATGAAGATCAGTTGCATGTGGATCATTGCGATAATTTCTGGGAAGCTGGGACATGTACAAGAACGACAGGCTCACCTGAACTGGAAGGGCACCAACAAACTGGGCAGAAAGTTTGCTAGAGCTCTTCGGAAGGGTTTCAACGAGATTGGCAGAGAGATGGGAACCGGAGCTACAGATCAGTTGATGGAGTAGGTAGTGAACTGTCAGGTACACAGTGCAGGGAATCTGTGAGGAGGGATAGGCACTTGATTGGGCAAAGGTGCAGTAGGTGTGATGGGCTGAAATGTGTCGATTTTAATCAGGAATAAGGGTTACGAACTTAGAGCATGGATTAGTACTTGGAACTATGACATTGTGGCCCTTACGGAGATGTGGTTATCACCGGGGCAGGAATGGTTGTTGGATGCTCCAGGGGTTTAGATGTTTCAAAAGGAATGTTGGGGGTGGGGGTGGGGGGGGGGGGGGGCGGAGTGGGTGGGGGTGGTGGTGACAGTGGAGTTAAAAGAGATGGGTGAGTGGCATTGCTAATCAGGGATAGTATCACAGCTGCAGAAAGAGAGGTCAACGAGTAGAGTTTGTCTACAGAGTCAGTATTGGTGGGAGTCAGAAACAGGAAAGGAGCAGTCACTTTATTGGGAGGTTTTACATACTTCCCAATAGCAACAGAGACATGGAGGACCAGATTGGGAGGCAAATTTTGGAAAGGTGCAGAAGTAACAGGTTTGTTGTCATGGGTGACTTTAAATTCCCTAATATTGATTAGAAGCTTCTAAGTTCAAACAGTTTGAATGGAGCAGTTTTTGTCAGATGTGTCCAGGAAGGGCTCCTTACACAATATATAAATAGACTGGCTAGAGGGGAGGCATATTGGATTTGGTGCTTGGCAATGAACCAGGCCAGGTATCAGATATCTCAGTGGAAGAGCATTTCAGCAATAGTGATCACAACCTTTACTGTAATCATGGCGAGGGATAGGAGTAGACGGTAAAGGGAAATATTTAATTGGGAGAGGGGAACTTACAATGCTAATAGGAACTGGGGTGCCTAAATTGGGAAAATAAGTTCCCAGGGAAATGCACGACAGAAATGTGGAAGTTGTTAAGGAAGCACTTGCTGATAGTGCTGGACAGATTTGTTCCACTGAGGCAAGGAAGGGATGGTAGGTTGAAAAACTTTGGGTGACAAGAGGAAGAAGGAAACTTACTTAAGGTTGAGGAGGCAAGGACCAGACAGTACTTTAGAGGGTTACATGGTAGCCAGGAGAGCTAGAAGGAGGCATGAGAATGCTTTAGTGAGTAGCATTAAGGAAAACCCTAAGGCATTCTCCACTTATGTGAGGAACAGGAGGTTGGCTAGAGTGAGGGTAGGGCTGATCAGGGATAGTGGAGGGAACCTGTGCCTGGAGTTGGAGAAGACAGGAGAGGTCCTTAATGAATATTTTGCTTCAGTATTCACTGAGAGGGACCTTGATGTTTCTGAGGACAGCGTGAAACAGACTGATATGCTAGAACAGGTAGATGTTAAGAAGGAGGATGGGCTGAAAATTTTGAAAACGTAAGGATAGATAAATTCCCTGTGCTAGATAGGATATAATATAGGTTATTACAGAAGTGAGGGAAGACATTGCTGTGCCTTTGGCGATGATCTTTGCATCCTCACAGTCCATTGGAGTAGTACCAGATGGTTGGATGGTAAAAAAATGTTGTTCAAGAAAGGGAATAGGGATAATCCTGGGAATTACAGACCAGTCAATCTTACGTCAGTGGTGGGCAAAGTGTTGGAGAGGATTCTGAGAGGCAGGATTTATGATTACTTGGAAAACCATAGTTTGATTAGAGATAGTCAGCATGGCTTTGTGAGGGGCAGATCATGCCTCCCAAACCTTATTGAATTCTTTAATGATGTGATATGTCCATTAATAAAGGTAGAATAGTGGATATGGTGTATATGGATTTGAGCAAGGTGTTTGGTAAGGTTCCCCATGGTAGGCTCATTTAGAAAGTAAGGAAACATGGGATACAGGGAAATCTGGCTGTCTGAATACAGAATTGGCTGGCCCATAGAAGACAGAGGGTGGTGGTAGATGGAAAATATTCAGCCTGGAGCTTGGTGACCAGTGGTGTTCTGCAGGGATCTGTACTGGGAACTCTACTCTTTGTGATTTTTATAAATGACATGGATGAGGAAGTGGGGGAAGGGTCGGTTAGTAGGTTTGCCGATGACATGAAGGTTGGCGGAGTTGTGGAGGGTTGTTATAGGTTGCAATGGGACATTGACAGGATGCAGAATTGGGCTGAGAAATGGTAGATGGAGTTCAAACTGAAAAAGTGTGAAGTTATTCATTCTTGAAGATCGAATTTGAATGCAGAATACAGGGTTAAAAGCAAAATTCTTGACATTTGGAGGAACAGAGGGATTCTGGGGTCCATGTCCATAGATCCCTCAAAGCTGTCACCTAAGTTGATAGGGTTGTTAAGAAAGGGTATGGTGTGTCGGCTTTCATTAGCAGGGAGATTCAGTTTAAAAGCCATGAGGTTATGCTGCAGCTCTATAAAGCCCTGGTTAGACCACACTTGGAATATTGTGTTCAGTTCTGGTCATCTCATCGTGGAAGCTTTAGAGAGGATGCAGAGGAGATTTAACAGGATGCTGCCTGGACTGAAGGGCATGTTGTATGGAGAAAGGTTGAGGGAGCTAGGGCTTTTCTCGAAGAAAGATAAGAAGTAACTCGATAGAGGTGTACAAGATGTTGAGAGGTATTGATAGAGTGGATAGCCAGAGACTTTTTTCCCAGGGCAGAAATGTCTATCACGAGGGGGCATAATTTTCAGGTGATCGGAAGAAGGTTTAGAGGAGATGTCAGAGGTAGATTCTTTAGACAGAGAGTGGTGGGTGCGTGGAATGCACTGCCAGCAGTGGCAGTAGAGTCAGATACATTGGGGACATTTAAGCGACTCTTGGATAGGCACATGGATGATGGTACAATGAAGGGTATGTAGGTTAGTCTGATCTTAGAGTAGGATAAAAAGTCGGCACAACATTGAGGGCCGAAGGGCCTGGATTGTGCTGTAGTGTTCTATGTTCTATGAAACTGGTAAAGCTGGTTATTCTCCTTAAATTAATGAAGGTTAAGAGGCAATTTAACTGAAATTTAATTCAAAATCAGATCAATTTTGATGGAGTCAGTAAGGCAAAATGGGAGTAGAAGCATCAGTAAGCAGAAAGCAGAGATTTAAGGTAATGAGGAAAGGAAGCAGAGGGCATATGTGGCAATTTTATTCTTACAGTGAATTATTAATGCCTGGGAAGTAGTACCTGAAAAAAGTGCAGGTAGCAGAACAAACAACTTTCAAAAGGGATAAAAAAAACTGTCAAGGAAAAAAGAATGTGCTAAGGGGAAACAGCAGGTGAGTAGGTCCAATTGCAGGGCTGTAACAAAGAACTAACAATTATCAGGAGGAATACTTGAGTGCAGCTCCAACAATACTTGTCACCTGCAAGGACAAACAGCCCACTTGATTGGCACCCCATCCACAAGCATCCACTCCGTTTACAACTGACATTCGGCAGCTGCAGTGTGTATTATCTACAAGATGCACTGCAGAAAAAGAGACCCTTAGACAGCATCTTCCAAATCCACAATTGCTTCCATCTAAATGGACAGAGGCAGTAGATACATGGGAGTACCAACACTTGCAAGTTCGCCTTCAAACCACTCACCATTCATGAAGATACCTCACCACTTCTTCACTGTCACTGGGTCAACATCCTGGAATTTCCTCCCTCAGGCCATTATAGGTCAACCTGTAGCACATAGACTGCAGCAGTTCAAGAAGGCAGCTCACCACCACCTACTCAAGGGTAACTAGGGATGGGCAATAAATGCTCACCCAGCCAGTGACTTCCACATTCCAGACGTGAATTTTAGAAATACACATAGTTTAAATGGCCTCCTTCTCTGTGGTATACCATTATGATACAGGTATGAACCCATATGAAAAAAGCTGCCTCCAAAACAAGACTCTTTTAGCACTCTCACTTTGAAAGACTCTGGTGTTGTTGTTTGAGGAAATAAAAAACTATCACCTAAGGGTGCTCACTAAGGCTGTATGTGTGAGAATTTTAATTGGATTGTAACCCAAATTATACTTAACCTGGGATACTCACTGTATTCTTGAAATGCGAAATATTCAACGCTTCAGAACTGACACCTATACCTTGACAAGTGGACGAATAAATGAAAACCCTTTAGTATCTTAACCCAAGATATATATATAAGATTTTGTACTTAGAAAATATTTATAATTATGAAAACGGTTTTAAAAGCATTTCTTGCAAGTATTGGGAAGAGAATGGATGTGAACCAAAAAAAAATCAGACTCAAGTATTTGGGGCTACGGATGATAAAGAAATATCCAGTTCAGAAAATAAAGGAGTACTGTTGTTATTCTTTTCCCTACACCATCCCCATCTCTGTGGTTTTAAAATTCACTTTGGGATATAAACAGTGCTCGCAAAGGCAATATTTAATGTCCAATCCTTGTTTACCATGAGAAGATGCTGATGAGCAAACTTCATAGACAACTGAATTATGTGTGTTGAGTGAACTTACATTCTATTTGGTGTGGAATTCCTGGCTTTTGATTCAACAACAAAGAAGGAACAGCAATGTCTAAGTCAGTTGGATATCTGACTTAAAAGGGGAATTTGAAAATGTTTGTGCAATTGTTGGCATTGTCTTTCCAAGTTGGACAGGCAGCAGAGAGTCATAGAGATGTACAGCATGGAAACAGACCCTTCGGACCAACCTGTCCATGCCGACCCATATCCTAACCCAATCCAGTCCCACCTGCCAGCACCCAGCCCACATCCCTCCAAACCCTTCCTAGTCATATACCCATCCAAATGCCTCTTAAATGTTGCAATTGTACCAGCCTCCACCACTTCCTCTAGCAGCTCATTCCATACACATACCACCCTCTGCGTGAAAAAGTTGCCCCTTAGGTCTCTTTTACATCTTTCCACTCTCACCCCAAACCTATGCCCCCTAGTTCTGGTCTCCCTGACCCAAGGGAAAAGACTTTGCCTATTTACCCTATCCATGCCCCTCATAATTTTGTAAACATCAGTTGAAACATACTGTACTCTGCAATAAGCTGGTGTTGAGGCATATCATGTTTAAGGTCATTATGGGTTACTGATCAAAAGGTATGGTTAGGCCTCGATGATGTAAAGGTGCTTGAGTTTTGTTGGAGCTGCACTCATTCCAGGCACATGGATAACATTCTATCACGGTTCTGATTTGTCCCTTGTAGAGAGGGTTAAGACAAAGCTTCAGATAAGGCTTTCAAATTATTATGGATTTTAAATAGGTATAGTCCATTTACATTTATCAATGAAATAAAGAGCAAGGCAATAGCTTATCAGATTCTTTTTATTTTCAATGGAAACTCCTGCCAGGAATAATGCTGACAGCTTGTTTCAATATTGCTTTAATTAGAAATGGTTAAATAATTTGAAAACAGAAAACATTTGTGTAAATTGCTGAGCAATGCCACAAAGTCGATAGCTCTTCAAGCGAGCTAATGTAAATTTGATGACTTTCTACCATGCTGGAAAGGTTTTACCATTCTATTTGCTCCCCTGAGTCTCTCTTACACTATGTGAACAGATGACCCCCCTCACATTTATTACAATCATAGCATGAATATGTCTTTGTAACAACAATGTTGCTCTCAACAAACAAGTACATGTAACACTTGAAGAGAAAAAGAAAGATTTGCATTTACAGAGGAACCTTGGTCCTAATGCTCGGCTAAACTACGGTATCTGGCATTTGATTATCCGGAATTTGATTAACTAGACAAAATACTGCCTGCCCATGTCCTTTGGATGATCAAGGTTCCTCTGTATGCAGCAGCACTGATGTCTTTAGGGTGCCCCAAGGCCCTTTTAACTCATGAGTTATTTTTTAAAATTTCTGTTACTGCTGTAGAATAGGAAACACAGCAGCCAATTTGCTCACACTAAGCTCCCACAAGCTGCAATAGGATAATGACCAGACTAACAATATTGTTGATGTTGAATGAAGAATACATATTTACCAGTACACAGAGGAAAACTATTTGCTCTTTTTTGAAACTGTGCTGGGTTTTTAAAGAAGGCAGTCGGATCTTCCTTTAAAATCTCATCAAAAAGATGACACTTTTAAACGTGCAGTATCCCCAATACTGACACTGCATCTGCTCAGGTTTCTGTGCTGAGGTGCTTCTGGTGAGATTTGAACCTGCAATCCTCAACCTCAGAGATGAGAAGTGTTTACACTGAGCCACAAATTAGTCATTTTCAGAAGTTTTAATGTATTGTTCATTGTGAGTCAGAACATTTTTGGATTTACAATACTTGCACTGTTATCAAAATGCTGTTTTGGACAGTGTTGCAGGAAATGGGTGCAACAGTTGATAAAGGAGAGATTTTCATTTCTTTAGCTTTTTTCACAACCTTAAGGTGGCTCACCGGACTTTAAGGACAATGAAATATTTTTCAAGATCTTAATTAGCCCCTTTCCCCAACTCATTCTGCATAGCCCTGCAATAATTTCCTTTCCAAGTATATAACTATTCCCTTTTGAAATTTATTACTCAATCTGTTTCCATCACATGCAACAGGCAGTATATTCCAGATCATAATTGACTGCCAGTAAAAAAGATATTTCTCTCATCCTCCCCCTGGTTTATTTGCAAAGTTGTTCAAAAACTGTAAGAGAATTTTAAAGTGGTAACATGACCTTATGCAAACATGATTTTAAAGCTGTTTTGTGATCATATTCGTAATTTCTTCATTCTGAGCAGGGATCTTCTCCATTGCCACTACTTCGAAGATGAGCAAATGACTTATCTCTTGTGTCCTGGCTAATATTTATTCTCCCCATCAACATCACAAGGACAGATTCTATAGCCATTATTATCACATTGCTGGTTGTGAGAACTTGCTGTACACAAATTAGCCGCTGGGTTAAAAATCAGAAACTGTTGGAGAAACTGGAGAAAAAAACAGAATTAACATTTCAAGTCCATTGTTTTGTCTGCTTAACTATTCTTCTCTCTCTCTCTCTCTAGGCTCCATCTACACCTATCTGTTCACTGTCTCCTTGGTGCAAACAGTTCTGAAGAAGGGTCACTGGACCCAGAAACATTAACTCTGCTTTCTCTACACAGGTGCTGCCAGACATGCTGAGTTTCTCTAGCAATTTCAGCTTTTGTTTCAGATCTTCAGCATCTTCACTTCCTTGTTTGAGCTGAGTTGCTGGGTTTTGTACCTTACAAGTAGCACTACCAAGGTGGTGCGCCCAGCGCGGACCCCAGCGTAGACCTTGTGATGGCAGTGTCATAGGCAGCTTCTGCATAAATAAGGCATCCTATTGCCGACACATAGCTGCTGCGGTGGAGGAGAGTGTGGGTCCCCGGCGGGGTCTGAATCCTGTGCAGATTCATGGAGGTGGTGGCGGAGGTGAGTTTGGACCGGTGCAGTCCCGGTGGCATCCGTGGTGTCTGTATTGGTGAAGTTCATAGTGGCGAGGGCATCGGTGGAGGTGAGGTGGCACCGAAGAGTGGGTCACTCTCATTCCAGTGGCACAGCGAAGGGGATTGGTGACTGGCCACCATTCCCCTGGCAGAGCACTTAACAAGAAGATAAATACTTTTTCTTTATTTCTTCATTTTTCTTCCTTTATTTTCTATGTTTTGTTCTTTTTTCTTCTGCATTGAGATGGCGCCGGAGAGTGGCAACTTTGTACACTTTTCACTGTATTTTATAACAAAATACACGTGATAATAAATAAATCAAATCAAAATACTTAATTGACTGGAAATGCTTTGAAAGGTACAGTGGTTGTGGAAAGCTCTGTATAAATGTAAATCTTTCTTTAATTAGAGGACAGTGTACAGGATAGCAAGAGGACTACAGCATATCCCAGTCAAGACTGAAACTATGGAGATATAACGACAGTTAGTAAGTTTGCAGATGACACCAAAATTGGAGGTGTAGTGGACAGCGAAGACGGTTGCCTCAGATTACAACAGGATCTTGATCAGGTGGGCCAATGGGCTGAGAAGTGGCAGATGGAGTTTAATTCAGATAAATTTGAGGTGCTGCATTTTGGAAAAGCAAATCTTAGCAGGACTTATACACTTAATGGTAAGGTCCTAGAGAGTGTTGCTGGACAAAGAGACCTTGGAGTGCAGGTTCATAGCTCCTTGAAAGTGGAGTCGCATGTAGATAGGATAGTGAAGAAGGCATTTGGTATGCTTTCCTTTATCGGTCAGAGTATTGAGTACAGGAGTTGGGAGCTCATGTTGCGGCTGTACAGGACATTGGTTAGGCCACTGTTTGAATACTGCATGCAATTCTCATCTCCTTCCTATCGGAAAGATGTTGTGAAAGTTGAAAGGGTTCAGAAAAGATTTACAAGGATGTTGCCAGGGTTGGAGAATTTGAGCTAAAGGGAGAGGCTGAATAGACTGGGCCTCCCAGGAGCGTCGGAGGCTGAGGGGTGACCGTATAGGGGTTTACAAAATTATGACGGGCTTGGATAGGGTAAATAGGCAAAGTCATTTCCCTGGGGCCAGGGAGACCAGAACTAGAGGGCATAAGTTTAGGTTGAGAAAGGAAACATATAAAAGGGACCGATGGGGAAATGTTTTCACACAGACGTGTATGGAATGAGCTGCCAGAGGAAGTGGTGGTGGCTGGTACAAGTGCAACATTTAAGAGGCATTTGGATGGGTAAATGACTAGGAAGGGTTTGGAGGGATATGGACTGGGTGCTGGCAGGTGGGACTAGATTGGGTTGGGATATCTGGTCGGCATGGACGGGTTGGACCAAAGGCTGTACATCTCTATGACTCTATGACGCTAGCTCCTGTAAATTCCTTTTGAATTCAGGGCTTATTGGAAACATGTCATTCCTATTTAACTTCAAAAGCTACTAGGATTCGTGACATAGACTTAGCCTAAACACGCTCTGAGATAAATTCAATAGGTCATATGTCTTCATTAGGGTTGCAAAATCTTTTTGATGGGCATTAATGGTAACCAATCGCTTGGGGCGTCTGTAGTCTGTCAAATCTCCCCGGTGCAATCAATTGCAGGCAGGGGCGGGACAGAACTGTCCAACATTGCTCAGGTACAAGTCAGTGAAACATTCCAAACTCAGGATACTTCCTGCAACTGAGCATAACTAACTCAGTCTGCGGTCTCTCAGCCAGTTGGTTCGTTCGCATCAATCCAACTACAATGTCATCCCCAAGACCAACACGGCACAGAGCTTTTGTCACCCCTGGCTACTTCGAGGGTTATTTAGAGAAACTAGAATCTAAGAACAAGGTAACTAACTGTATCTCCGATCGAACCATTCTAGTAATTCATTATTGTCATAAATCATGTCCTTATTTGGAAACTGACAAATGCTTTAAGAGGTAATTGCAATATTCATTGACTTGGCTGCTTTTGGGAAAATTGTTACAATTATATTGTAGCTAATTCTTTGCTGCCCAAATGGAACATCCGGGATTATGTTTCGAGGGATGGCACATTTTGCTCACAAAATCTGCTCACACGGGCAACAAGGAGCTTTAATTATTCTGCTTGAGGTAGTTACAGTTGAGGTGCTGTTAAAGGGGGATCGGCGCCTAGCAGTCCTGATGTAGGGGAATCCACGCATGAACAGAGCCGCAGTTCATTAAACTAGAGGTCAACGTTCATGATGCGAGCTGG
Organism: Chiloscyllium punctatum; assembly: GCF_047496795.1. Classification (NCBI taxonomy): domain Eukaryota; kingdom Metazoa; phylum Chordata; class Chondrichthyes; order Orectolobiformes; family Hemiscylliidae; genus Chiloscyllium; species Chiloscyllium punctatum. Next base: position 54,235,758 of record NC_092762.1, on the reverse strand, counting down.
ACTTTGCTTCACCAACAGTCCAGAATAATCAATCTCACCGAGGAAAGTCCCAACATTACCCCTTCACCACCGCAGGGAAACCCAGTAACTCTGCAGATCCTTCACTGAACCCAGGATTGCTGCCGCCACTGTTCTCCACATTCTACGTCAGGATCGTTTTTAAAGAGGAATTCTGAGAGCTGACCCAAAAACGAACATTTCAACCTGTGCCTCCTTGTGCAGTTTAAAAAAGCATTTAAGAGAAATCTTTCTTAAACTCAGACCTCAAAAGATTGCCTCTCAAATGCGTTGTTTGTAAGTTAAGAAGTTGCTTTGGATGCATCTCATAATTTAGGTCCCAAAAGACGAACTTCGTGGTTCTCTGTGGTGTTTCCAGTTTTTGAATATCTCACCCTTGATTGACATTTAGAACCGGTGCAGTTCTTAAGATTTAGTGTGACAAAATCTGTGCATCAGACAAACACATAGAATGCTGGAGAATCTCAGCAGGTCTGGCAGCTTGTCTGTTCAGAAAAAGTCATACAGAACTCGAAATGTTAACTCTCTTTTGCACTCCACAGCCAGACCTTCTGAGTTTCTCCAGCATTCTCAGTATTTGTGTTAGGTTTCCAGTATCCACAGTATTTTATTTTTATTTAAGATCATCCCCTCCTCTGGCTGATGTTTTGTTGCCTGAGTGACATTGATGAATTCCCAACAAACTTTACTCCTTACTAATTATGTATTGTTTGGATGCATTGAAGCAATCAGTGTACTCAGATTTCTGCATCATCTGGCTGAATTAACTGGTGGTGTGCCAAGGATATCTATGAGTGAAAAACAAGTTGACCTTCTGAGTGGTAAATCTCTAGAATGATCAATGCTGCTTAGCGACATCTCTAAGCAGTTAAGGTGTTCATATCAGAGCGATGTACAAGTATTGAATGTGTCCCCCGAGGGTCAGTCCTACTGGGAATGTAACCGTTTCTATTTTACAAAATTGACCTGGGCATATAAAACTTAATGCAAGGTGATCACATTTGCAGATGATGCCAAAACTAGATGTGGTGATTGGATCATGAGAGACAGTTAACCTCCAGAATTAGTTGTATGGAGATATACAGAATTAGTTGTATGGAGAATGATAGCAGATGAAATTGAAACGACATAATTGTAAAAAGTGACAGGAAAGAAAACTTGGCAACATCATTTTATTTTGTCATCTTTTTTACACAGTCTATACTTCTAATTGTTTTTATTTCCACCTTATACATTCAGGAATGTTTCTGACATGACATCATAATTCATTGTTGCCACAAAATTTCCAGTCACATTAACTTGTTGCTCATTCTGTTAATAGTCATGTACACACATGTTCTTATAAATTCTTTTTATCTCAAACTTCCCCTGTTCTCAGTTTTTATTTCTTGTGTATACCTCTGGTTGTTTACGTCAGACCGACTCCACAGTCTGACTCACCTGAAACCCCTGTGTATCCTTTGCCCTTCATCTTCCCCTAGTTTAATTTCCTTTCTGTGGCTGGCTTAAGTTTCTTGCAAGGTTGTTTGATTCAACTTAGTTCAAGAGCCAACATCTTTCCTGTGGCAGTCTTTTTTTTAATCCTGGAAGAACACTATATTTTGTATATTGCTATTGCTGTTCAGACACCATGCTGCTGAGCCGCCAGTTCAATGCTGGATTAAAAAAGAAGCAAAGATGACAGGAAACTATGAAGCTACCACTGTGTTTGTAATACCAAATATTTCCCAGGCATTGACCAACATTGCCAAGGGTAATTAAATTTCAGAAGCCAATAAAGACCTCAAAGAAAAAAGAAGTAGACAATTTTCATTGTCTCGAGTATTAATAAGTTACTTGAAGGCAGCATTTCTGTCTCCTTTTATCATTTTGCTGATGAATAGGAGGAAATTGAGAGGCAGTGAATGACTGGGTCAAATTTATCAGGATAGGACAATCTTCCACTTATCATAGGATCGCCACAAAGTTAAAAATCACACAGCACCAGGTTATAGTCCAACAGGTTTAATTGGAAGCACTAGTATTAGGAGCAGCACTCCTTCATCTGGTGGCAACCCATGCAGACACAGGAGAATGTGCAAACTCCCCACAGACAGTCACCTCATGCTGGAATTGAACCCGGGTCCCTGGTGCTGTGAGACAGCAGTGCTAGCGACTGTACCACCTGGTGGGTATTATTGGAAAGGTAACAATGATCTACCTGTACTGGAATGGCTTGTTCATAACTGGCTAGTTCTGCTGCCCAAGTCATCACAGGAACAGGGCATCACTGCAGGAATTCTTCAGGAGCATTCTCAGGCTAACCATATTAATCATATTCAACTACTTCATCCTTCCATCATAAAAGTGAAGCTGTTTACTAATGATTCCACAGTGATCAGTTTCATTCACTATTTCCCTGTTAATAAAGCATTCTGTGTCAACCTACAACCTGGAAAACATTCAGATAAGGGCTGATAATCAGCAGCATGTTGTAACTCTAACACAATAACCATCTCTAAAAAGAGAAAGCCAGTCCTTCCCTCCCCCCTCAACCAACACTTGATATTGAAGTGCATTAGCCCCCATCTCCATCACCTTCCTGATTACTACTAACCAGAAAGAAAAGGAAGGAAATGTCATGGGATAGAGAAATCATAATCTATCCAATGTCAGAATAGATTTCAAAGGAAGTAATGCTTTTTCCAAGTACATGCTGTTTTTGTCCTTCATAATGGCAGAGACCATGTGGTTAGAGGTGCCTTTGAAGTAAATACGGTGTTGACATAGCAATTCCTGTAGAAAGTGATGCTCTGTAGCAATAATGTGGTGATGGTTAAGGGGTGAACCCTGAGTATAAAAGTAGTGTTACTGGGAAAGCAGACAGTTTGAGACTATACGTTGGATGTCTTGCATATTGATGTGGAGATGCCGGTATTTGACTGGGGTGGACAAAGTTAAAAATCGCACAATACCAACAGGTTTATCTGGAAGTACAAGCTTTTTTACTATAAACAAGTTTTACTATAAATGCTGTGTCTTATGATTCTGTCCCGCTAGCTACCTGGCGAAGGAGCAGTGCTCACCTGCCTAATCCAAAGATCCAGTAATGAGCTATAGCTAAATTTACCTGGATATTGCCTGGACTGGAGAATTTTGATTCTGAAGATAGATTAGACAGACTGGGATTGTCTTCCTTGGAGCAGAGGAGGCTGAGGCAGACATAACTGAGATGCATACAATTTTGAGGGGCGTAGATAGGGTAGACAGGAAGGAACGTTTCCCTTTATGGAAGGATCAGTGACCAGAAGGCAGAGATTTGAAACAAGGGCAAGAGATTTAGAACAGATATGTGGGAAAACATTTTTACCTAGTGAACAGTAGGAATCTGGAACTCACTAACTGTGACAGCAGCAGAGGCAGAAATTCTCATAACATTTTAAGAAGGATTTAGATGTGCGCTTGTAATGCCAATACAAAGAAGCATATATTAGTTAAATGCTTACTATTGGTCAGCCAGACTCATTAGGTTGAAAGGCCTTTTCCTGTGCTACAGACCTCTATGACTCTATGGTGGAATGAGCTAACTCAGCTCAGACTGTGTCTACAGCACAGTGACCCAAGGATTTGTTGTCTGCTTTTCATGCATTGACAACAGAAGTGCTTTGATGTACCTTTTGGGTTTATCTTTTGGGTTGATTCTTGTGACTTTCTGGGAATTGACCTGAACTTTGAGCGTGCCATTGAAGATGGAATGTAAGTATCAAACAAGATATTTGTGCACTGGGAAATATGAGGAAATGTTAAAGTCAAATTACATTGTCATTCCAAACTGTAAACCAGTTTGAATAACATAAAATAAAAAGAATATTGAGCTGAATGTGCACTGTTTTAGTATTAAATTTTGAACTTTTAACTCTATTCCTAGTACATAAATATAAATTTGATTTTCAAGGTACCTGTTATATATTTGTTTGACAAGACAATTGAGAGGATAAGCTTAAAATGCCTGAATTCAATCAAAAAGTTACTCTGTTATGTTTGGAAATATTCCTTTGTCTTATTCCTAGTTTAACCTTTGTTTTCCTTATTTAGTATATCTATTGATGGGATATACAGGCAGAGTTTTAGCCAAAACATTAATCTTTACAATCAAGAAGGGAGAGGTGTTCTGATCTCAACACAGTGCAATTGGACATTGCTCAATATTTTGTTGATTATTATTATAACCTGTGGAAATTTAAAAAAAATCTTTATGTAGCAAATCTCTCTTCCCTGATGTTCCCTTTCCTCAAAATGCTGTAATTGACCTTTATTCTTGGGACAAAAGGCAAATGTTTTATGTAAAGACCTAAGCACATTACTCGTTTATTTTGATAAAAAGCTGGCATTCAAAACCTTAGTTTCAGATTCTGGATCACCGGTCAAGTTCAGTCTTGGATCTGGGTAGCTGGAGGGTTTGAACACTGCAGTCAGCTGTTAGTCATGCTGACAGTTCATGTTTTTGAAATCTTTTCCTTCAATTAGATGTAGGAACTGAAAGAGAAAGTTGTAAAATATTGACAGGGAAGAACATTTGGCTTATTCTGGGTCATAATTCTAGTATTCTGCCATATCATCCAACTGTTACTGAAGTGATTCTTGACTTTTTAATACCAGTATTCAGTTTTGTCAGTTTATTTTGAGCATTTAGCACACTTTGGAAAGAAGTTTCAAATATTGATCATACATTTGTTGTTTTACTAGTGTTCCTTTGCCTTATATCTTAGAAGAAAAGAAGTTGTATTTCTATAGCACATTTCACAGCTTCAGGAGACCCTAAAGAATTTTGTTGCCAGTGAAGTGGTTTTTGATGTCAAAGTTATAATGTGGGAAACTCAGTATCCAGTGTTTGTACGGCAACACCACACAAGCAATAATACAGTAAATGACCAGATGATCTGTTTACATTTTCATTGAGAAAGAACTGTCGCCCATAAACCATGCAAAGTATGTGGATGAATCAATATGAAAAAAAATTTAATCTGTTTCCTGTCTTGCTGTATGATCTGAGAGATTTTGATACTGACAGCAGATCATACAGCAGACAACAAAACTGGCAGTAGAAATATAAAATCCATCCAAAAACTTATTTAAGAGATAGAATAGAAGTTTATAGCAAATAGTTTATCAAACCACGCACTGAAGTAAAAAATATAATGCTGCAGACACTGGAAATCTGAAATTAAAAAAATACACAGAGTATTGGACACACTCACGTAGCTCAGCAAAACCCATGGAATAAAGGAAAACAAAAATTGCCGTTTGAGATCATGTAACCCCTTTGCCCAAAATGGCAGAGGGTTAAAAGACCTGAACCATGAACCTTTCTCCTTTCTCTACAGATGCTGTCTGATCTGCTGGGTGGTACCAGCATTCTCCGTCATTGAGTTACATTATGAAATATGATCTCTATTTTGGCCCTGCGAGGCATTCTGTTTGTCATTGTGTGATCAAATAGACATACAGTCTACATGCAGATTGTTGTGATGTTAGAATGACAGACCCTATGCAAGTCAGGTTTTCTTTCAATAGAAACAGAATATGCTAGAAATACTCAGCAAGTCTGACGGCAGTAACCTTTTGGATTGGACATCTTTCATCTGAACTGTTTTGTTTAACTGGAATCACTGTGTCAGGCATTTTATATGAAACTGCAGTCACAGTGACAATCTGGGGAAACTTGCAGAGAAAATGTGTTGAGGTGATTGTTCCATTTGAAAATATATCTTTCAAAAGGGGCCACTTGTCACAAAACATCTGCTTTCATTTTAACTTAAAAATGTAAGTCAGGACTTTTTTGTTTGCCAAGTGGGAGATGGTGCTGGGAAATGGAATACTTTCCATGATCAAAAATTATGTCAGTGCCAAGCATTTGCCGGTTGTCTTGCTTTGGTTAGATAGAAAATAAAGTTTCTTCCATCATAGTTTATCAAGCACTCTGGGCTAGGTACAGTATAAGATAAATGCAAAGTAAATCCTCCTGTACTGTCACCAGGCAAACAGACTGCTCCCTACTGAACCTGTCGGACGTATTATCCAGTTTCCAACCAGCCGTCCCTATGGCTTCAGAATGAGGTGGCCAGTTTTGACTAAAACAAAGGCAACATTTTTCCTTTGTTGTATATTTAATCAAGTAATTAATGATCTGTATTACATATTTAATGCAAGTCAGTGGAGAGTTGGAGCTCCCACACCTTGGTCTGGACTGCATTTTTACTCCGAGATTAAAGCCCATTTCCTCATCATTGTTTGAAACGAAGCTTGATGGGTCAAAGGTTTTGTAATATAGGTGTGGCAACATTCTCAGCAAACAATGACACAGTAGGTAGAACTTACAGAAAAGAAATAGGTCATTCAGCCTATCTAACATGTCTTGATTTATTTATGTTCCATCCATTAATTGCTAATCTGAGCCGATTTGCATCACCTTCTCTTCCTCTCTCCCCTTCTCCCTCATATACTTATCTAGTTTCCTCTTAAGTGCATCAAGAGCATTGACTATGAAGAAAGGTTAAAAAGACTCGGATTGTTTTCACTGAAAAGACAGCAGATGAGAGGAGAGCTGATAGAGGTCTGCAGAATTTTGAAAGGCATAGACAGGGTGGATAGTCAGAGGCTTTTTCTCAGGGGTGGAGTCTCAATTATGTGGGGCCACAGCTTCAAGGTGAGAGGGGCAAGTTTAAGGGAAATGTGCGAGGGATGTTTTCATGCAGAGAGTGGCAGGAGTCTGGAACGCACTGCCAGAAGAAGTGGTGCAAGCCAGCATGTTGGTGACATTTAAGAGTCATCTGGATGGTTACATCAATAGGGAGGAAGGAGAGTGATATGGACCAAATAAGGGCAGCAGGTTTGTTTTGTAGTTTAGTTAGGGCATGATGATTGGCACAGGCTTGGAGGGCCAAAGAGCCTGTTCCTGTGCTGTATGTGTCTTTTATTGTTTTTGTTCTTTGATTGCTGGTAACATCAGAAATTCCTTCTTGCAAAGTCCCTATTCTAACCACTTTCTGCATTGTTCCTGATTGGATTTATTAGTGACCATCATATATTGATTGTCTCTAGTTTTGGACTTGTCCAAAGATGTAGGCATCATCTTTGCTTCTACCGTATCCCTCTGGAAACCCCTTTTAGACAACCCCTCATCCTTGTCATTCTTTAACAAGGAGCTCCCCAGTCTATTCAATATTTCTCCATATTTCTAACTGCTCAGTTCTCATTGTTGTGCTTGCAAATCTTTCTGCACCTTCCCTAGTACCTCTGCATTCCTATAGTTAATAGTTAAATAGTTCTTTTGGACTTTTCATGTAAACAAATGAAGTTTAATTTCCATCATTAAGTAGTTCTCAGTATTGTTCTTGTAAGTCTTTCTGCACTTTCCCTGGGCCTCTACGTTCTTGTAGTTAATAGTTTAACAGTTTCTTTGGATTTTTCATGTAAATAAGTAAGATTTATTTTTTGTCATTAAATTACATAAAGAGAAACAGAGCAAATGTGTGAAAACATTCTGCTCAACTCTGATTTTAACTTGGGGACAAGATAGGTTGGTGGGAATGGAGTAGTCAGATCTCTAGAATTGGTTAATCATGAGGTCTGGATAACATTTACTTCCAAGCCTTTATTGCTTGATTTACATCAGTCAGCTGCTTTTGAACCATGTGGAGTCAGCCGTAAGTAACCGTGATAGTTTTAACTGCCAGATCGTGCTGACTGAGTTAAAGTCATTGTTTTTGGTTCTATTAAGCACAGGCGGAAACTGGTTGGGCCCTTGTCAATCTATATGGGATAGTTTCTTATAGCTTTGTGTACACTATTGCGCAAGATTGCAAAGGTCACCTAACATATCCTTGACAAAAATATTTTAGACACAACCACTATAAGTAAAATCAATGTCATCCTCCCTTAACAAATCAGTGCTGGCTTTTCTTAATTATGCCCTGTTCACCAAGGTTTAATGGGATTTCTTTTCAGTAATTGGTAAACAATAGATTGGTAAACCAGTTTATTTAGTGGGATTTTTAATTATTTTGGGCCTATTTATTTCCATTATCAGAACCATAATACAGACTGAAGTCAGAGAAGAAATGACAAATCCTGCATACAGTTTCATGCTTCTCCTAAGAGGCTGGATCAGAAGGTTAAGCAAACCATAACTTGTGGATTCCTTTCTCCCAGCTCCATATGATCCTATGTTTTAAAAGGAGCTAATTTAACCAAGCTTCCTTGAATTAACAAAGAGTGAGCTTGTTCATTATTAAAGGTGAGAAACATTAGTAATGCAGCATAAATACACACAGATTAAATATAAGGTCAGTCCAGCAACATAAAAGTAAAAGCAAAAGATATGCAGGTCAGGCTGAATTGTTCACGAAGAGTGGATAGTTAAATGATGTAGCTGTTTCTGTGGAGTTTGCCACCAACATTAATTTTGGCAGTCAGTTTCATTGTGCTTGGTTTGCAAGTTGGTTGAGATTCTGTTCTGATTTCCTTTGAATACGATTGAATTCCAGCATTCAGGGTGAGAGTGTGTGCTTTTGGTATTCAGTTTTCCATTTGCTTCACATGGCATTGAGTGGGTCTTAACCTGTAACACAGGGGTAACTAGGGGATGGTTCTTTAAGTGTGTTCTTCGCATCCAAGCTAGTACACATGAGAGCAATCAGTCCCACTAAGACACTCCAATCAGATGAAACTGGTTTTCCAACTGCTGTCCTTGTGTACTCTTCAAATGGAAAAACACAAAATGTCTTTTGATGTGGTGGACATCAATTTCTGCAAGGTAATTGATATGGTGCCACACAACCAACATATGAGCAAAGTTTCAATTTGTAGAATAAAAAGGGATACAAATTTGAAAGGAAGGTTGGATCTGGGATAAAGTGGGTGGAGGGGAAATGAGGAAACTGGTGAAATCCACATTGATCCCATGTGGTTAGGGCCAGCATTCCATTGTCATTTCTGATTGCCTGTTGAAACTCTATGCTAGCTTTCAGCGTTTTGTGCCCTGAAGTCCCAAAGCGCTTTTGTGTTGTAACTTTCTGCACTTTCTCTCCATTTAAATAATATTCTGTTTTTCTGTTCTGTTTCAAAATGAACAACTTCAGGTTTTCCCACATTACATTATTTTTTCCAACTGTTTTTCCATTTTTTTAACCTATCAGTATCTCCATGAAAAATACTTGTATCCCTCTCTCAACCTGTCTTTCCACCTATTTTGTGTTGTCTACAAATTTGTCTACATTACATTCTTTTCCTTCCTCCAAGTTATCAACATATATTGTGTGTGGTCCCTGTGGAACTCCATTGGTTATGTATTGCCAACCTGAAAAAGAGCCCTTTAACCCCTCTTACTGTTTCTGTTAAAGTATCTATTTGAGACTGCTCAGCAAATCCCTGATGGACTCAACCTGTAAGCTTCTCTTGGTTTGTCCCACAGATTGTACTCTGTGGTAGTCTGGAATATAAAAATCTTACAGATAGTGTAGTTTAAGTTATTACCTTTATTTACCAAAGGCATCAATGTTATACTAGAACATAGATACCAACAAACCAGGCTTGAGCTAAGGTTCTAAAACCTTTAGCAGATTAGCAGCGCCAGCTCTTATCCCGAAGAGCTCTCTCAGGCTACTCGCCTTATTGCTGCAAACAAGCTGTTTTTATACAGAGTTTGGTTTTAAAATGACAAAAACACCACATGTCCTAAATCAGATAAGCAGCAACAAAATGGCAAAAGTTTGCAGAGGAAGAGAAACCCTTGGCAGGTCTGAGTACGCTTGACTGGTTAAGCTACATGCACATCATCATTCTGAATTGTGAGGATTTCATGGGCCAGTTAGTGCAATGAGTGAATGAATGGCAAATGACGTTCAATGCAAAGAAATGGAAGGGGATTCATTTTGATAGAAAAAAACATGGAGAGACAACACAAAATAAAGAATGTAAACCTTAGTGAGTTGTGGGAGCAGAAGGCCCTGGATGTATATTTCATTGATGGTGGCAGGACAAGTTGAGAGCAGTGAATAAAGCATGGTGGCTTAGTGGTTAGCACTGCTGCCTCACAACGCCAGAGATCCGGGTTGAATTCCAGCCTTGAGCGACTGTCTGTGTGGAGTTTGCACAGTCTGCGTGGGTTTCCTCCCAGTTCACAGATGTTCAGGTTAGGTGAATTTCCTGTGTTCAGAGATGTATAGGCAAGATGCATTAGTCAGGAGGAAATATAGAGTAGGGGAATGGGTCTGGGAGAGTTACTTTTTGGAGGGTCGGTGTGGACTTGTTGGGCCGAAGGACCTGTTTCCACACTGTAGGGATTCTAATTCTAATATGGTATCCTAGGCTTTATTAAAAGGGGCATAGAGTACAAGAGCAAGGACATTATGTTGAACTTGTGTAAGACACAAGTTTAGCCTCAGCTTGAGCATTGTGTTCAGGCATTACAATATGAAAAATGTGAAGGCATCAGAGAGATTAGAAAATACGTTTACTACAATGATTCCAAGGATAAGGAATTTCAGTTACAAAGATAGATTGGAGAAATTGGAAAAGTTTTTCTTGGAGAAGAATAGACTGGGAGGAGAGTTGGTAGAGGTATTCAGAATCATGGTGGGGCTGGATGGATTTTGAATGGTGAGACTGTTTGTTTCTCTTTGAGAAAGAATCTAAATTTAAACTAATTGGCAAAGGAAGCAAATAGACATGAGTAAGCTTTTTCATACATCAAGTGGTTTAGGTCTGGAATCTCTGCTGGAGAGTGTGGGGGATGCAGATTTAGTTGAAGTCTTTGAGAGGCAATTAAACCATTAACTGAAAAGGAATAATGTGCAGGGCTAACTCTAGAAGGCAGGAGAATAACACTGTGCATTGCTAATTCAGAGAACTGCCATAGATGTGATGTGAAGAATGGCTTCCTTCTGGGTGTCTGTACAATTTTTTTGAGTCTGTGAACTTATGAGCCAAAAAATGTTAATACAAAGTTTATTGCTAAAACATGAAGGAGAGTATAATTACATCAGAAAAAAATGCTCAAGCTCTATGCCATCTCATTTGGGCCAGTTTTAAATGTAACTCGTAAACTATACTTGGGTAGGCATTATTAGATACACTTTCAGTGCATATCCTACATTGTTTTTAGTTCAATGGTTGAAGCTCTTGTTTCCACATTCTGGAGTATTGTCCTATAATTGGTCTGTCTTGCTACTATGAAAAGTTGCTTAAGACAAGTTCATTCATACCACTGCCTGTCATCTAAACTGTGAAGTTCCCTTGGATGATTGAACATAAAGGGACTTGCGTATTTAATCATTTATTTTTGATATCTCATCTAGCTCTGATCACAGGAGACAGAGCAGCTAAGATCCTGTCTATCAGCTGTGTAAACCACTGACCCTGAAATTCTTGCTACCAAAACAATAAGATGTAAAGGTTCACCTGGGGAGGATGATAGTGGCTTCAGGGCTGGGTTTCTGAGGCTCGTTTCCATAGTGGCAATAATTTATTTCATCCGTCATTCGTAAGAGGATCCAGTTACAGGAGTGAGGGGGGAAGACGTAGCTTAAAAATCATAGTTAGTGTCAAAATTTCTTGGCAATCAGCTGAGGAACTTTGTCCGAAGCCACCAGTAAACCTCCAGATATACATGTCACTCCTATTCATTGTCACTCGAGTTTTTGACGGCATTGCTCTGAGTAGAACAAAGAACAAAGGAAATTACAGCACAGGAACAGGCCCTTCGGCCCTCCAAGCCTGCATCGATCCAGATCCTCTATCTAAATCTATTGCTTATTTTCTAAGGATCTGTGTCCCTCTGCTCCCTGCCCATTCATATAAGGTCTAAATACATCTTAAATGACGTCATTGTGCCCCCCTCTACCATCTCTGCTGTCAACGGGTTCCAGGCACCCACCACCCTCTGCATAAAGAACTTTCCACGCATATCTCCCCCAAATATTTCCCCTCTCACTTTGAACTCATGTTCCTTAGTAAATGAGTCCCCCACTCTGGGAAAAAGCTTTTTGCTATCGACCCTGTCTATACCTCTCATGATTTTGTAGACCTCAATTAGGTCCCTCCTCAACCTTCATCTTTCTAATGAAAATAATCCTAATCTACTCAACCTTTCCTCAGAGCTAGCACCCTCCATACTAGGCAACATCCTGGTGATCCTTCTGTGCACTCTCTCCAAAGTGTACACGTCCTTTTGGTGATGTGACAACCAGAACAATGTGCAGTAATCCAAATGTGGCCGAACCAAAATCCTATACAACTTTAACACGACCTGCCAAATCTTGTACTCAGTACCCTGTCCGATGAAGGAAAGCATGCTGTATGCCTTCTTGACCACTCTATCGAGTTGCGTTGCCACCTTAGGGTAGAGTGGACCTGAACACTCAGATCTTTCTGTACATCAATTTTCCCCAGGGCTTTTTCATTCACCGTATAGCTCACTCTAGAATTGGATCTTCCAAAATATATCACCTCACATTTACCTGGATTGAGCTCCATCTGATCCACCCAACTCTCCAATCTATCTATATTCTGCTGTATTCTCTGACTGTCCCCTTCACTGTCTGATACTCCACCAATCTTAGTGACATCTGCAAACTTGCAAATCAGACCACCTATACCTTCCTCCAGATCATTTATATATATCACAAACAACAGTGGTCCCAGCATGGATCCCTGTGGAACACCACTGGTTACGGTTGTCCATTTTGAGAAACTCATGTTCACTACAACTCTCTGTCTCCTGCTGCCCAGCCAGTTCTCTATCCGTCTAGTTAGTACAGCCTGGACCCCGTGCGACTTCCATTTCTCCATCAGCCTGCCATGGGGAACCTTATCAAATGCCTTACTGAAATCTATGTATATAATATCAGCAGCCCTTCCCTCATCAATCAATTTTGTCACTTCCTCAAAGAATTCTATTAAGTTGGTAAGGCTTTACCATCCCTGCACAAAACTATGTTGCCTATCACTGATAATCTCATTTTCTTTCAAATGTAAATAGATCATATCCCTCAGTATCTTCTCCAGCAGCTTCGCTACCACTGATGCAGGCTCACTGGTCTATAATTACCTGGATTATTTCTGCTACTCTTCTTAAACAAGGGGACTACATTAGCTGGGAGGAACTCATTTCATTTTTTTAAGAACTATATCATGGGTGCCTATATGCACCACAACAGCTGGCTGTTCATCCTCCCCCTTCAGAATGTCCTGCAGCCATTCTGAGACATTCCTGACCCATGTACCTGGGAGCTGCTGCCCAAATATATTAGTTCACTCACCTTCCCAAAGTGCAATTTGACTCTTCCCACGCAGCTTCGCTGCCAAAATGAAAGGGAACTTTACCTTGCCGGCAGCTCCCTCATCCTCACTCTCACCATTGTTGCTGAAAATGGAGCAGTAACGGGGCTTGGTTTAGCTCAGTTTACTGGCTGGCTGCTTTGTAACAAAGTGGCATATGGGGTAGGTTTAATTCGCACACAGCCTGGGGCTATCATGTGCTGTTAAGGTACAGGAGGGAAAGACCACTGTTTGAACTCCCTCTGCTAAAGTTAAGTGGGGTCTCTTCAGTTATTGGACCTTCCTGGTGCCTCAAATAAACAGAAATATAATCTTGCATAAATAAGAAATGTCTTGGGTTTGTTTGTTGGATAGAGACAAACTCCAATGTTTGTTTTGTTCCTTCGTATCCTACAGTACAGAACTGAACTGTTTTAGTGACTGTGTGTGTAAGATATTTTTATGAATAAAATATATTGTTGAAAGTAAAAAAAGCTCCACGTTCTCAACCTCGTTTCTCATCTGAGGATTGGTTAAACCTCAGATTAAACCACACAAGTTGTCTCTCTCTAATTATGGAGTCCTATGGTCCTCTAAGCGTGCGAGAACTTTACTTTGGGGCTCAGTTGGCTGGACAGCTGGTTTGCAACACAGTGATGCCAACAGAGTGGGCTCAATTCTCACACCAGCTAAGATTACCATGTAGCAGTGTCCTTCTCAATATCTCCCCTCAGCTGATACATAATGAATCTCAGGGTAATCCACCACTAGTCAGATCTGTATGAGAGAGCAGCCCTATGGTCCTCTGTGGCTATGACGACTTTATTGTTACTGGCCTCTGCTCAAGACATTCTCATGGCACACCTTCCATTGAGCAGAAGCCGAGGTGCAAATCAGACAGTGGCAGAAATATGCATTGCATCATTGTTCTTCTTGAGCTGCTACCAGAATGTCTTTGACTTCTGAGTGCAGGTGATGATATACAGGACATCAAATTCGACATTGGCTGCAAACCAAAATTCATCTTCCTATTGTCCACTTTGTAAACTGTGCATCCAGATCCGAACCTCTCTCCTCCCTACACCCCCACCTCCACTGTCTTTCAGTGGTTACTGCTGCTTAGAAACTCTAGTAAGGAATGTAGCTGATGATCATAGACTTTGGTGGTAATTGACTGCTATTTAAGAACACAATTACATACACTTTGTAATTCATCTGGAGCTAAAATGATTTCTAACTAAATTCAAATTTGGTTAACTCATCTATGACAAGAAAATAATGATTGACTGATAAATCTAAGAGTCATTGTTTAATCTTCCTGGTTCTAGCAATCATTAATCTCTTGTTTATAGGGGTCATTTTCGGGCTGATGGATATCAACTGTTCAAAATGTTCCAGGAAAAAATGTGCTTACATTAGCTCAGATTTAGTTTTAGTATCGATCACATCTGTAATTCTAGCACCATGGGATATAATAAACCACAATAAAATTTTCTCCCTTCCTCATAGCTCGATTATTCTTGAGATGAAGTTTCCTCCTCTTCCCAATCCCTCTCCCTTTTTGAGCTAACTATGGCTCCTTACAAGAATGGATGGGATGAGAACAATATGAAGCAGCCTATGATTGCCTGACCATATCCAACTCAACATTTCTTACAGGTCTTTGAGAAGGGGATTCAAATTTACAGATTTCTCAGAGCTTATTTAAGTTTGGAATTGCTGAAATAACTAACTGGATGAGAAGACTGAACTTTGTCCTGTTTCTTGAACTATAAAATAATGAGCCCACTTTGCTACAAAGATATCAACATGTGGGACTGAATTGTACAGAGGTCCAAAATTGACCCCCTAGGCTGAGTTGGCTAATCTTCGAGGAGAAAGTGAGGACTGCAGATACTGGAGATCAGAGCTGAAAATGTGTTGTTGGAAAAGCGCAGCAGGTCAGGCAGCATCCAAGGAGCAGGAGAACCGACGTTTCGGGCATGATTCCTGAAGAAGGGCTTATGCCCAAAACGTTGATTCTCCTGCTCCTTGGATGCTGCCTGAACTGCTGCGTTTTTCCAGCAACACATTTTCAGCTCTGAGTTGGCTAATCGCAATTGGAACAGCAGTTTGAATGCCACAAGTGCCTTTTGGTGCATGTGGGTTAAGGCAAGAAACATGAAGTCAGTTGTGCATGGATATCAGGGGAGGGCTGGATTGGGTGTAGCTGGCCTGTTCTGGCCTCCATTCACTATGTTGCCATTTGGTGTACATCTTCATTTAACAGAAATGGAACTGGCACATTTGTGGTTGAATAGCCCAATGTGGCTCGCTGCCAGGTCTTGCACTGAAAAATGGCCACTCCAGGTGAGAAATGGGAGCTGTGAACCACCATCCAGGAAGAGTCAGCACCTTCAGTAGATAGAGATTGAAAATTGGATTGAAAGTTTGCTTCGGTGTTGACCCAGACAGACAGGCTTGACTGATGAAGTGGTTTTCCAGTGAAGGCAGGAGGTAGTGGATAACTATTTTCTATGGTTCCCAGCAATGGATTCAAATCAAAGTGAGAGTCCCATTCAGCCTCTATAGTAATGCCAGTGAATTAAACTACTTGTGTTTCTCACAGTAGTGGTGAGGAGGGGGTGTGGAAATTGAGCTATGAGTGTTGAACAGAAAAGCGAGAGAAAATACATTAAAGAAATACATTTCTTTGCTTAACATACAATTTTCTTTTGACAGAAATACAAGAAGTACTGGGCTGTGCTAAGAGGGAACCATCTTTATTTCCAAGTGACATGCCGGGATCCAATGGTAGGTTCCTGTGTGATTCCAATTACTTGTACCATATGTTATAAAAAACGCAATGTGAATAAACAAGCTGTTCAGTTCTTTTAAGAGTGTTGATTGGGGTCTGGGGAAGGGGACAATACTGGAGAGACTCCCTTGTACTTGCTAAAATGAGGAGTATAAAAAATGTCACCCCTAGCCATCATATAGTATAAACCATTTTTAATAAGTTATCTTTTTACTTGGATCTTAAACAGAATAGCTTCCACCATAAGTATGTAGTGAAACATGTTCAAGACTTTTAGGGTATTATTGCTAGACTATTAATCCAGAAACTTGGTGAATGTTCTGGGGACCTGGGTTCAATTCCTACCATGGCAGGTTGTGGAATTTGAATTCAATAAAAACCTGGAATTAAGAATCTAATAATGACCGTGAATCTGTTGTTAATTACTGTAAAAACCACCTGGTGTGCTTTAGGGAAGGAAATCTGCCATCCTTACCTGGTCTGGCCTACATGTGACTCCAGACCCACAGCAAAGTGGTTGACTCTTAACTGCCCTCTGGGTAATTAAGGATTAGTAATAAATGCTGTCCTAGTCAGAGCTGTCCATATTCTGTGAATAAATTAAAAAAAAAACCTATCACCTCATCCAGCCAGAAAACCTATAGTGCCATTCATCAAAATATTCAATTGTTCCAGAACCTATTTTTATAACTCTGCATTATGTTGTTAGACTACTGATACAATAGTAACCTCAAAGAAAAATTCTTAGATTCTCCAAGGTCAACATTGAGGAAAAGACTTTTAATCTGATTGGGATATTTACTCATTCTACCCAATGACAAATTGACAAAGTGCCCAGGTATGTGAGGGACTTACAGGTTGATTTATAAATAGATATTATCTTGGCTTCAGAAAAGGCTTACACCTGCTCTGCCTTCATTACGAAAATGAATGCTTCTTTTAATGGAGCTATTGTTCTGATTGACAATTTCTTCAGTAATCTTGTCACTAGTCTCTTTGACAGTTACAATTTTAAATTTAATAATGAGCACCATTTCTATCACAAAGTTGTCTTCAACTCAGTTGAATTCAGCCATTGTAATGGTATCTTGATTGGGTGTTGGGTAGTGCAGCCTGTATGTTGAAGAATACAGATGTGATGCCCCCTTTATTGAAGACTCTTTGCAACTTCTATTGTGGAATTTCTCCTGCTTATCCCGTGCAGCTTCATTTTAACCTGAAAAAGAATGGTGTCTTAGGGTCAGGTGGGATAGTCTCAAGTCAGGAGCGTCTAATTTCCTGACATCAACTGGCCTCCAATCTATCCACTTCCTGAAGCCAGGGGTTGGGTGAGCAGGGAACCCATTTCAAGGTGTTTTGGAATTTATCCGCTCTACCTGGAGTCCCTCTATCCCCTGTTTCCTATTTAGAGCCTCTCAGTCTGGTATTAGTAGTCTGGTATTAGATAGATCCTGGTTCCCAGTTGATCCTCCTCTTCCTCATGTCACCCTGCCCAATGCCTGGTATGTCTTATTGATGTGGATTTCACTGACCAGCTTATTCATCATATCTGCAAGTCAGGTTTACCTCTGGGCTGGGAACTGATTGTTAATTCATTCACTCGTCGAGGGCATCACTGGCCGTCCCAAAGGCAATTAAGAGTCAGCCACGTTGCTGTGGGTCTGGAGTCACATGAGAGGAGAACACACTGGATATGGTTAACACAAACATCCCCAACACATACAAGGCAGAACCCCAGCCCCACCTCCGCTTCTCAGACCACATCTCTGTTATGCTAATCCCAGCATACAGACAGCTCATCAGGTGTGTCAAACCAGTTCGGTAGCAGGTAAAAACCTGGCTGGCAGAACCATTTCTGCTCTTCAAGAGTGTCTTGAGCACACTGACTAGAGTGTATTTAGGGAGGCGGCAACCGATGGCGATTCCATCAACTTAGAGGAGTACATGGCTAGTGCATTGACGACATCACTGTGTCCAAGACCATCAGTTCTCGCCCCAACCAGAAGCCATGGGTGACCACAAAGGTGTGCGTGCTGCTGAAGATCCATGTTTCCACCATCAGAGCAGATGACAACGTGTCCATAACAACAGCGAGGGCCAACCTGACCCGGGCCATCAAAGAGGCAAAGTGTGCACATGCACAGAGAATACACGGCCATCTTCAGGATAGCAGAGCATGTGGAAGAGCATTCAGGCCATCACCAACCACAGAACATCATCACCTGCTTGTGCTGGTGACGCCTTCCTCCCAGCTGAGTTGAACAACTTCTATGCACGGTTTGAGGCACAAAATGACGTGGCAGTGAGAAAGTCCACCACCACACCTCCTCACCCCCAGCCATGACCAGATGCTGTGTTTTTTGATGTGAGGAAAACCTATGTAAGGCTGCTGGACCAGATAACATCTCTGGCAGAGTGCTCAGAGAATGCTCTGATGTACTGGCAGATGTCCTCATGGCCATCTTTAACATTTCCCTGAGCTGCGCCATAGTTCCAATATTCTTCAAGGTGGCTACCATCATCCTGGTGCCAAAGAAGTTTTCATTGTCCTGTCTCAATGACTACCACCCTGCCGCACTTACACCCATCATCATGAAGTGCTTCGAGAGGCTCGTGATGTGGCATATTAAGACTCTGCTGCCCCCTCACTGGACACCCTGTAGTTTGCGTAGCGACCCAACCGCTCAACAGATGAAGCTATTTCTAGCACCCTCAATCTGGAGAAGTCCTCCCCCACCTGGAGAAGTAGGACGCCTGCGTCAGATTACTGTTCATAGACTTCAGTTCAGCATTTAACACTATCATTCCTCAGCACCTAATTGGAAAGCTGAGTCTGCTGGCCCTTAGTATCTCTCTTTGTAACTGGATCCTGAACATCCTGACTGGGAGACCTCAGTCAGTCCGGATTGGAAACAGTATCTCCAACACCATCAAATTGAGCACGGGGGCTCCCCAGGACTGTGTGCTTAGTCTACTGCTGTTCACCCTGCTGTGCAGCGATGCACAGGTTGAATCACATCGTCAGAATCATTGGCGATCTTTAAGCGGCAATTGGATAGGTACATGGATGGGTGCTTAAGCTAGGACAAAGGTTTGGCACAACATCGTGGGCCGAAGGGCCTGTTCTGTGCTGTATTGTTCTATGTTCTATGTTCTATCAAGTTTGCTGATGCTATGACTGTAGTGGGTCTCATCAGCACAAACGATGAGTCAGCATTTAAGAGATGAGGTGCTGTGGTTAACGGACTGGTGTAGAGCCAACAACCTGTTTCTGAATGTGGACAAGACGAAAGAGATGATTGTTGACTTCAGGAGGGCACAGAGTGACCACTCTTCTGTGGACATCGATGGCTCCCCCATGGAGATTGTGAAGAGCACCAAATTTCTTGGCATACACCTGATGGAGAATCCCACCTGAACCCTCAACACCAACTCCATAGCCAAGAAAGTCCAATAGCAACTCTACTTTCTGCACAAGCTGAGGAAAGCCCACCTTCCACCCCCATCCTCACCACATTCTACATTGGGTTCACTGAGTGTACCCTGAGCTGCTGTAGCACTGCCTGGTTCGGGATTTGCACCGTCTCAGATTGTAAGACCCTACAACAGATAGTGAGGACAGCTGAGAGGATCATCGGGGTCTCTCGTCTCTCCATTACAGACATTTACACTACATGCTGCATCCAAAAGGCTAAGACCATTGTGGAAGACCCCACACACCCCTCACTACACTCTTCCCCCTCCTGCCATCTGGCAGAAGATACCAGAGCATTCGGTTTCTCACGGCCAGATTGTGCAACTGTTTCTTCCCCCAAGCCATCAGTATGATCAGACTCTTTCCTATCTGAAAGTCTTCGCATGACTTTGAATTGCTGTTAGAAAAATGTCGATTATTTATCATTCTTCTATTACACTAAAACTTACGGGTTTGCACATCTTATGCACTTTGTGCCGTGTACGAGTGTGTAGTCTGTGCTGTCCATGTAGCACCCTCGGTCCTGGAGGAACACTGTCTCGTTTTTACTGTATCAGGTGTATGTGGTAGAAATGACAAATAAAAATTTACTCTCTCTCCAAACCAGTTAAAAATGGCAGTTTCCTTCCCTAAAGCACAATAGTGAACTAAATGGGTTTTCCCCGACAATCGGCAATGGTTTCATGGTCATCATTAGAATCTAAATTCCAGATTTTTATTAAATTCAAATTTCACTATCTGCTCTGGTGTTTGAATTTGTCCCAAGTCCTCAGAACATTACCTGGATCTCTGGATTAACAGTCCAGGGATAATACCACTCAGCCATCGCCTCCATGGTTTTTGGTAATATATTCTGCAGTAAGGTTACAAGGTGTGTGAAAAAGTTCTGAATGGTAGGTCCCCTTCACTTTCTGATTTTCATGCTTCCTGTGGTTCAGGTCTGTAAAAAGTCTGTCTAGCAGTGGTATCTTGTTCTGCAAATCCATAAATTGAAGTCTATAGCTCACTTCTTTACACTCCTGGATTTCCCACATGAATTGCAGTTCAACCGTGAGACTCTGTTCTCTGTCTTTCAACTTTCCTTGTCATCCAGTTACTTTTAATAGACCCAGTGGTTGGTATAAATATCTCCAGTCCTACTGTGGTCACAGTCTCTGTGGCTGGTGTGTGAGCAGGTAGGAAATTTAATTTGCTGTTGGACAGTCTTGGGAGCTGTAGATTCCATTAAAGCTGGAGAAAGTGGGTACAGGTTAGTGATTGGTAAACCATGTCAATGGTTTGTCTGAGGCCTGCACACTGAACCTGCTTCCATTCAACAGCATATAATGATGACCAATGTCACCCATTTATGTGGCTTCTCTGAGTTGATTGCCCCTAGAGGAGCCTGAGAGAATTGAAAGCTCCTGTGAATGCAAAAGCACCACTTCATTTATACTGTAACATTGCTACACATAGTCAATGCACCATAACATTTGAGCACTTCATAATCTCTGAGAAACACTTTTCAATTTTTTTTTTCAGTATATTGAGAAAATCAATCTTGATGACTTTGTAGCTGTAGTGAGTGAGGACAACCATGACATGGATCTGCAAGCAACCAACTTAACACTGAAGCTGAAGCAAGGAGATGTTAAATTAAAGGTAGCACTTTGATTTTGATCTTGAATTCCACTGTTCTGTCCCTGGGCATTTATATCCCCAGCAAACGTTTCTTATCTCATGCAATGATCCTGCTATGTGCCTTACTCAGAAAGATGTCAGTACTTCACCCACAGTATATGTGTCAACACTAGAGACATTCCTGAAGTGTGTATCATTCACTAGGGGCACTGTCTCAGACCAGAAACATAAATATGTCTTAAAGCAGAACACTGCCTGCCAATTAGTCAATAGGGAAAAGCCAAAAAGCATTAACGTCGTATTTTCTAGCCTCCTTACCCTCCCTTTCTTTTTCTGCACTTTTGGACGAGATCTGAAACTCAGGTGTCATTTGTTTGTTGAGTGGGTGTTCAGATTCTCGTTTAGAAGGAGTATTGAGTTCCTCTGCTGTCATTGACCTTAACAAATAAAAAGCAGGTTGACTGTTCATTTGTCTTAATGCTCATTTGGGACATGTTGCTTTGTGTAAAATGGTTGCTATGTTCATGTGAAGTACTGTGAAAATGAATCATTTTGATTTTGACACTTCTGAGCAATGCAAGGCATTCAGTTTCCTTCTTCCTTTTATTTTGTTCTTCCATCAGCATTGTGTGCATCTAGACATGGATAAAATTACCGTGCAGTGTGAATAGAAGCAATCTCAAATTCTTGTAGTGAACTCTTTCAATTAAAGCTACAAATCCTCCAGTTGTCTTTTGAGGATCTTTAACTGGTGTCCATGACTTTTTATCTAGATGATGAAATACAAAAACAAACCTCAACTCCAACAACTTTTTATAATTGCGTCTTTTCTCATTCCTCTGTAGACAGATAGCCTGGAGAGCCGAGAGCAGTGGAAAGGCTTTATTCACACGGTTGCAAAGGTAATCCAGTTCTTATTCAGATTTCACTGTCTGCATTAGTTATAGCCTGGATGACTGGTGGAATAAACATGGTCTGAACATTCAGAATCAGTGCAATGCAGTAACTTGAGACCAAACAGAAACTGAATAGTGAGCTTTGTATAGTGACTTAAAGGGACCATTTGTCTGTCGCCTAAAACCATTCAACTTTTTGACTAGTCTGTTTCAGGAACCTTTGTGAGCAGTGAATGCTGAGTAGCTAGGTAGAATTCATATTAAAGAAGTTTAAATGGACTGGTTTGTCCACAAGAGGGAGCTCTCCCTCTCCTTCTTTTATGTACATTTTGTGCTCAAGGTAGGGATGTCAACTTTCAAAAGGGCACTCTGCTTTCAAAAATGATCAATTTACTGACATCCAGTTAACCTCAGCAATTCACAAGTAATCATAACTATAGAAATTCCTAAGGGATGCTTGAGTGGTGACCTTTAAGGGTCAGCCAGTTAAAAAGTAAGTGATGCAAATAGTGTTCTACTTTCTAGAATACCCATGAGCAATGTCAAAGGAAAGTGGTGCTACAAACTCTATTAATATTAAACGTCTAAACAGGTGCAAGGTTTTAATTAAGGAACTGCAATATTTTACATATATTAGATATGGTTGTTTTGATCTAAATGCTACTTTTCTTTCTGAAGCTGGAGATTCCCAAACTGGACCTCCTTCCCGGACAGTTTCATAGACTTAATGAGGTACTGGAGGAAGAGATAAAACAACGCAGGAAGTCGACACCTCCACCACTCCCAGCGCGACCAGTAACTCCAGACCCTGTTCAAGATGTCTATGATGATGTGGAAAACCTGCCCAGGTAACTCGCTGGGAAGAAGGTCAGGGGGTGGGTGGGTGTGGTGGGGGGGAGTGGTTGTGTGTTGGTGGCGGGGGTGTGATTCTTGAGTTGGTGAAGAGGAACAAAGAGAAGAGAGGGGAAGGAGAGGTTATGTATGTCAAACTCCTCAATTTTATTTTTTTCACTCCTTCTGCGAAAGGAATTGACTCCATACAGCCCTGCACTCCAGTGCATCAGCAAATTGGTAAATTTCCATTGACAAACTCTTCTGATGTAAGGAAGCCATCATGTTCCAGCATAATGCCAGCCTCATTTGATATATCTACTGTTTTCAGTACTGTACTGATGAAAATCAAAAGCACTGGATGAATTTCATCATCTCTAGCCCAACTGTGAAGCCTAACTGTCATTCTAGTTTGATAATCCAATCAGTATAATCCAGAGATTAGAGTTGGGATTTTCTACATTTGTGTGGCTTTCAAAGTGGAGAGATTATTTCAGAATCACTGGCTGAGCCTGGAAACATTAGTTGCTGGAAACAACACCCTGCATTATGATCCCATGAACATTTAAATGAAATTCTCCTGTCAAATATTTTAATGAAAGTGCTTACCTATTTAGTTTGAAGTGGCCAACATCTCTATGAAAAGACCAGACAAAAGAATTTGATGTGAAAGCTGGCATTGCACATGTACAGCATTCTGTTTAGTTAAGTACTGTTAAGTTTTAACTATGTTTTATCTTGATCTGTTCCAGTTGCTATTATAAGATCTCACGGGTTGAGGCTGAGGTAATGTTGGAGAAAAACATGGAGAATGGAAACTTCTTAATGAGACCAGGCAGCGATAATAAGAGCATCGCAATTACAACACGGCAAATGTTCAAACAGTAAGAAAGAACTTGAATTTATAATAATTAGGGCCTTACTGCAATTTTGTCATCCCAAAGCACTTTGCAATCAATAGATAGCAACCAGCGAATTAATTTTGAGGTACAGTGTATGTTGCGTTGTTAGTTACAGCAGCCATTTTGGTACAGAAGTGTCCTGCAAACTGCAAGAGAATGATGAATGAATAACTAATTATGGTGAGGCGATGGCCTAGTGATACCATTGCTAGACTATTAATGTAGAGACCCAGCTAGTGTCTAGAGATTCAGATTTGAAGCTGGACATGGAAGATTAGATTAGATTCCCTACAGTGTGGAAACAGCCCTTTGGCCCAACAAGTCCACACCGACCCTCCGAAGAGCAACCCACCCATGCCCATTTCCCTCTGACTAATGCACCTAACACATGGCCAAATCACCTGACCTGCACATCTTTGGACTGTGGGAGGAAACCAGAGCATCCAGAGGAAACCCACGCAGACACGGGGAGAATCAGACTCCACACAGACAGTTGCCCGAGGCTGGAATCGAACCTGGGACCCTGGTGCTGTGAGGCAATAGTGCTAACCACTGAGCCACCATGACGCCCCAAAGATGGTGGATGAAATAACTCCATGGAGATTGGTATCATATTACCAGGTCACTCTTTATTTACATGAGCATAGAATATAGGTTCTAACCAGCCAGCTCGGAGCAAGTCCCTAGAATGAAGATACTTCCTGAACTGGCTGTTTATATTTATCAGCCAGGGCTCCCTAACAAACCCATTCCAAGATCTCATAGTCAATGAGATCTACCTGGCCCTGGTTCCAACTATTACATCAGGATTTGACTTTAATTTTTAAAATCTGGAATGATGAATCAAATGATGAG
Source organism: Chiloscyllium punctatum (assembly GCF_047496795.1). NCBI lineage: Eukaryota > Metazoa > Chordata > Chondrichthyes > Orectolobiformes > Hemiscylliidae > Chiloscyllium > Chiloscyllium punctatum. Next base: position 54,211,068 of record NC_092762.1, on the reverse strand, counting down.
CACAAAACTGACGGTTGCCGATTTTTGGAAAAAACCCATCTGGTTCATTAAGGAAACTATCTTCCTTACCTGGTCTGGCTTACATGTGACTCCAGACCCACTGCAATTTGGTTGATTATTAACTGCCCTTTGGGCAACAAAGGATGCTGGCCTAGCCAGTGACACCACATTCCCATGAATGAGTGTGAAGAAAAGGCACACAATGCTGGAAATACTCAGCAGGTGGGACAACATCTGTGGAGACAGAAACAGAGGTAATGTTTCAGGTCAGTGACCTCCCTGGCAAAAAAAAATATAGTTGAGAATGCTCCAGGGTGCAGGTCGGAGGTGGGTGGAGAATATCTGCCATAGGGTAGGAGGTGGAAGATATTAAATGACAAAGAGGATGATGGTGCAAGGTTAAAGGGATGGAAATGGAACAAGTAAAGAAATGAAAGATAAGCCTTTGAAGGTTTAAATGGGAGCAACTGAATGCTCACCAGTACCTGCTGTTCCAAACAAAAATGGACATAAGATCTGAAGTTGTTCAGTTTAAAATGTTGAAGGTGTCTGTTGAAAATTGAGGTGCTCATTCTTCAATTGTGCTTCATTGGCATAATAGGAGGCCAAGGACATAGAGGTCAGAGTAGAGTTTTAAAATAAAACTTTGCATCATGCTTAAATAGCAAGTTCTGCAGAGTGTCACCAAATCTGTACTTGCCCTACCTTAAGAGTCTATTAGCTGGATGGCTGATATAAGATTTACAGTGAAGTTACCGTGAAGTTCCTGCCTTCTTAACCTCACTCCTCACTTGAGGTATGGTGACCCTCATGTTAACCTCATCACCAGATGTCTATCTCTCCATCTCTCTCTATTTTTCTCCAATGAGAGAACAGGTCATGGACCTGTTGGTTCATTTTCCAGGTAACACTTGTAACCTGTGGGAGGAGGAGAAAGGGATGAGAGTAGAACCAAGGGAGACGGAATGAATATGATCAAGACCACTGTCAATTTCAGTGTATGGGCAAGTGTAGTCAAGGGAGCTATGGAAGTCTGAAGGTTAACAGTGCCTCAGAAGGATTATAATATATATCGGCTGAAAGGAGACAGAGGAGTTGAGGAAAGGGAGAGTTTGTGATGGAGCATGTGATGATAAGAAGTGCAAAAATTGAGAATAAAGTTAAGGATATTTTCTGGTTCAGAATAGGATCACTGCTAATGCATACTGTGAATAAAGATGAGGAAGGCTTCCTGCACAAGACTGAAGGCAAACTTGTGACTCATATACCACTGAAATGAAGGCATATTTAAATCTATACAGGATCTCACAGCTGCGTCCTTTATTTGGAGCAAGTGACTGAACTTGACAATTGCCAGACAATTGGTCAGCACGTTCGACTGTTGACTGAAAGGTTTGAGACCACCCAGGGATGGAGTGATTGTTGCTGGAGTGGCATGGAGGCTCAGTGGTTAGCACAGCTGCCTCACAACACTGGGAACCCAGGTTCAATTCTGGCCTCGGGCATCTGTGTGGAGTTTGCACATTCTCCCCGTGTCTGCGTGGGTTTCCTCCGGGTGCTCTGGTTTCCTCCCACAATCCAAAGGTGTGCAGGTCAGGTGAATTGGACATTCTAAATTGCCCATAGTGTTAGATGCATTAGTCAGAGGGGAATGGGTCTGGGTGGGTTACTCTTTGGAGGGTCGGTGTGGACTTGTTGGGCCGAAGGGCCTATTCCCACACTGTAGGGAATCTAGTCATGTTATCCTCCCTGTTCAACACCATTGAGGTCTAGAATCAAATTATATCAGTAGTCAGAAAACCAAATTTCTGAATATTTAAGAATTTAGTCATGGGGTGTGGGTGTTGCTGGCTAGGGCAGCATTTATTGCTAATGTTGAGCTACTTCCTTGACTTGCTGCAGATTGTAGGGAGTAGGTAAACCCATATCTGTGAAGAAGGGGATTGTTAATTCAGACCCCATACCAGTGAAGGAAGAGCTGATACAGTTCCAAATATTTGAAGAGGGCCCTTAAATCGCAATTTAATTAGATGTGCTTGGGGTCATTACAGCACATTTCTTCCCTGAGGGTAGGTTGCAAACATTAAAAATACAAAGCTTCTGTTCAAATAAGAGTTAAATTTACAACAAATTACAAAGGTAGGATTTGAAAGCTTGATGGTTTAGACAACGCAACTACATGAAAGCAAAGACAGTAGGATGTTATTTTGTGGAGAAGTCTTGCTCCGAGTCAAAATACATCATGGAAGAAAGCAATCGATGGTGAAAACAAGTGATTAGGTAAATGCTAAGCTTGGGTTTCATAAGTCTACCTGTTGTAGAGGGGTGGAGAGACTCAAGGTGTTATGGAATTGCAAAGTTTACATGTCCTGAGTAATGGAAATTAAGAGTAGGAACCATTGTGATAAAGGGCATATGACAATAGTCTTAGAATGAGGAAGTGTTGGTGAATTGCTTAAAGTGAAACTTTATTTTATATTTTCAGCAAACCACTTGTAAAGCATTACCGGGTCCACTGTGCAGAAAATGGATATGTAATTGAAGTCGAGGGTGGAGTAAGTAAATGGCTGTGTAATTATTTCTTTATAAAACATTTCTCATACTCAGCGACTCAGCTGATAGATGTACTTTCTATTGTTTTTTCTGGATACTGCAGAGCTGGAAGGTTTCTGGGTTTGAACGATCAGATCTGAGTTTGAGTGGCAATCTTGCTGAGATAGACTTTCTTGAGTTACAGAGAGGAAAAATCAACCTGCAATCTCTTACTGAAATTGCTATTCAGTGAGCTATATTGGAAGGTGTGATTATGTAGTTGTCAAGGGAAGGATAGAGTGAATTCTGTAATGAAGTCATCTATTGTTACTAATGTTTGTATATCCGCGATCACTTCATTACAAGCAACTTGTTGAAATGCTGAAAGGATAATACATGGAACGATATCCCCATGAGGAATCAGCATTTACAGGACAGAAATATATGCTAACTTGAATGTGTTTTTAGAACTTATTTTTGTTATACATAATACAATCATAGAATCCCCAAAGTGTGGAAACAGGCCATTAGGCTGAATAAGTCCACACCGAGCCTCCAAAGAGTATCCCACCCAGACCCATTCCCCCACCCTATTACTTTACCCCTGACTAATGCACCTAACCTGCACTTCTTTGAACACTATGGGCAATTTAGCATAGCCAATCCATCTGACCTGCACATCTTTGGACTGTGGGAGGAAACTGACGCACCCAGCGAAAACTCTCATGCAGACACGGGAAGAATGTGCAAACTCCACACAGTCCCCCGAGTCTGGAATGAATCCCAGGTCCCTGCCACTATGAGACAGCAGTGCTAACCACTGAGCTACTGTGCTGCCCCAATTAGATTAGATTCCCTACAGTGTGGAAACAGGCCCTTCGGCCCAACAAATCCACACCAACCCTCCTTCTAACCTAGAATTAATTCTTCACTTCTACGTAAGAAAGCTTGAAGTTTTGAAACTTTGAGTGTATTCCTTTGCAACCATGGGTAAACATTCATAACCTTCTCTGCCAACCTTGTGTCACAAAACTAAAATACGCTTTACATCTGTCAGCCAATACTTCATTAGAGATAACATCTCTGACTTCAATGCGAATACCACATGTATTTGCATTCATACCACTCATATTTTAATGACTTAATGTTAGTAGGAAATGGTTTCAGGAAATGATTTCAGCAAATGATTGTTGTAACTTTAAAATCGTGTCGCGGCTCGCTGATGTTGAGGCTCAGTCTGATTCCAGATCAAAAAGTAATAGAACACACTCCTCCAGTCAGTTGTATTTTTTTTCTCTCTGGTGTCAACTTGGTCTCCCCCTGATTCAATTCATAATGTAACTGCACCTTCATTGTAAAATAAAACTGCTTCACATCAGTCCTACAGGTTCAATGTGAGACACATGGAATTTTAATTCTGCTTTGTCCATTAATCAATTTGAGCTAAAGCCTTAACAAATTTTTTTGATATTTCCCAGATCTTGTGCAGCAGTAAGCAGGAAGTAATCAATTATTTTGTTCATCACACCAATGGAATTTTGAAGCCTTTGGAAAGATCAATGGACTACGAAGTCAATATGAGTATGTTTCCTCCTTTCATTGTTCATCTGTTGGTTATTTCAAAAATAACAAGTAATTACATTGAACATAGAGTCATTGATTCGTACAGTACAGAAACAGATCCTTTGGTCCAACCAGTCCATTCCAAACATAATCCCAAACTGATCTCATCCATCTCCCCAACTAGTCGCATCTGCCTGCTCCTTGTCCATATCCCTCTAAACCTTTCCTATTCATCTATTTATCTAAGTGTCTTTTAAATATTGTAACTGTGCCCACATCCACTATGTCTTCAGGAAGTTTATTCCACATGTGAATTACCTCCTGTGTAAAACAAATTTGCCCTCATGTTAACTGAACACTAGGAAATTTAACTGCTCTTTTACAAATACATCCACCTGAACTTGTAAATAAGGTCTTGACAGTTCGAATTGTAGTAGGCATCTGACTACCAGGAAAGGTAGAAGACTAACATTCAGGTCTACATTAGTGAGGGTCAATTGCTGGGGTAAGAGCATTGGTTTATTTTTAAAATCCCTTTTCTCTCACCTTAAAAATATGTGGCCTGGTCCTGAAATGCCCCATTCTAGGGAAAAGAGACCTACCATTAACCCTATCTATACCCCTCATGATTTTATAAACCCCTATAAGGTCACCTCTCAACCTCCTGCACTCCAGTGAAATAAGTCCCAGCCATGATGATGATTTGCTGGGGGAGTGATGGCTGGGAGACTTATTTTTTGCTGTACTTCTTCATTATCCACTGAAGATACAGACAGGGATGTAAAGTTTTGCCATGGCTAATCATTTGGCTGCTCAAATTCTAATCATTGCCATAAACAGGCTGAGCATCTTCGAGCTAGGGGAATGTCTGTAGTGCTCAATGTTTAACTCTAAGATAATAAAAGCCAGGAGTGGAATGATCATGTTCTCTAATGACCTGACCTGGATATTTATCTTGGTTGCATGCTTGGTTCATCAATCACTTTGAAGCCACACCAAGCCAATATTTGACATCATGAGGGCACATGCTCATTGTTAAATTACTGTAAACTTTTACATTAAGCAGTAGCTGAGTGGATTAAGTTAGCTAGATAAATACAACTGGATTTGGCTTTATGACTTAAACTAAGGTTCTTACCCCAGCACTTGACCCTGGCTAATGTAGTTCTGAATGTCCGTCTACCATCTGTCTGGGTAGTCAGATGCCTATTACCAATCAGACTGTCAAGCCAAGGCCTTATTTAGAAGTTCAGGTGGATGTATTTGTAAAAGAACTTTCCGGGTGCCCTATTAATGTTCCACCCTCAACCAAAACCATTATAAAATACATAAATTGCTCATTCAGTTTGGTTACTATTTTGAATCCCTTGCCGTATGTGAACTTGCTGCCCTAATTATCTATATAATATGGAATACTTCATTCAATTCTGGCCTCCCTGCTATAGAAAGAATGTTGTGAAATTTGAAAGGTTTTAGGAAAGACTTAGAAGGACGTTGCAAGGATTGGAGGGTTTGAGCTATTAGGGAGATGCTGAATAGGCTGGAGCTATATTCCCTGGAACGTCGAAGGTTGAGGGGTGACCTTGCAGAAGTTTGCAAAATCATGACAGATAGAGTGAATAGCCAAGGACTTTACCTTGGGGTGGGGGAGTCCAAAACTAGAGGGCATAGGTTTAAGGTGAGAGGGCAAAGATTTAAAAGGGATCTACGGGGCAGTTTTTTTCCTGCAGAGGGTGGGAAAGGCATTTGGAAGGGTACATGAATAGGAAGGGTTTAGAGGGAAAGGGACTAAATGCTGGCAAATGGGATTAAATTACTTTAGGATATCTGGTTGGCATGGACAAGTTGGACCGAAGGGTCTGTTTCTGTGGTGTACATCTCCATGACTCTAAAAGTGACTGCATTTCAGAAAATAATTTAATCAATGTGATTAGATGTGGTCAGGATGTTATCTAAATGTAGATTCTTTCCTACATTTGTTTTTCACCAATTATCACAGCTTAGCATCAAGCAATGCAGTTCTCATATCTAAGATATATCTGTTCTCTTTTTTTTCACTATGCCCTATTTTCAAATGGTAAATGGATAAAGGTTAATATTAACCTAAGCTGCTTGGCTGACAATTGGTGTGGCTGCATTGATTTCGCTTTTACTTCTGATTGATTTCTCGTGAGTAAAGCCTGTGAATGAGTCCTGTCAGCGATCCCCAATTAGCACCCCCCAACCACCAACTTCCCTAGCTTGGTCAAATTAAGTTTAAAATTAACCACATCTCCCCCATTTACTTTAAAATTCCAATTAGATTCAGAGAGGAGGTAATTGCTTGAGAGCGCCACAGTCTCAATCTTGTGTAAAACATCCATCGAAGTTGCTATCCCTATCACTTTATTTTAGGTTTTGTGCAGGAAGATGCTGAGAGTGGTGAAGTGATCCATCAGAAGCCCCTAAAAGCACCAACCAACACATCAGCCCCAGCAGGTAATACGATAACTGTGCAGTGACTTTGTGATGTTGGGTATTTGTTGCTTTTCAAAAGAGAGTGACCTGCAAAAACATCCAAATACTTGATGCTCTTCAAACTAGATTAGATTCCCTACAGTGTGTAAACAGGCCTTTCGGCCCAACCTGTCCACACCGACCCTCTGAAGAGTAACCCACCCAGACCCACTTCCCTCTGACTAATGCACCTAACACTATGGACAATTAAGCATGGCCAATTCACCTGACCTGCACATGTTTGGACTGTGGGAGGAAACCAGAGCACCTGGAGGAAACCCACACAGACACGGGGAGAATATGCTAACTCCACACAGACAGTCACCCGAGGCTGGAATCAAACCTGGGATCCTGGCACTGTGAGGCAGCAGTGCTAACCACTGAGCCACCGTGTCACCCTCAAATGAAAAGGTTAAAGACATTAAGTCTGTTTTTTTTTGCAGAGAAGGGAGCCTTTGAGAGTATTACATTGAACTTTCTAAGGTTAGAAAGAGAATCAAAGGTTACAGGGAGAAGCCAGGAGAATAGTGTTGAGAAATATTTCAGCCATGATTGAATGACAGAACTAACCCGATGGGCTGAATGATCGATTTCTACTCCTATATAGCATCCTAGAGTCATAGAGATTGCAAGTACGGAAACAGACCCTTTAGTCCAACTTGTCCATGCTGACATGATATCCTAAATAAATCCAGTCCCATTTGCCAGCAGTTTGCCCATATACCTTTAAACCCTTTTTATTCATATACGCATCCAGATGCCTCTTAAATGTTGTAATTGTACCAGCCTCCACCACTTATTGGGAACTCGTACCATACATGCACCACCCTCTGCATGAAAAAGTTGCTCCTTAAAATCTCCTTTCCTTTTAAATCTTTCACCTCTCACCTTAAACTTATGCTCTTTAGTTTTGGACTACCCCATCCTGGAGAAAAGACATTGTCTATTTACTCTATCCATGACCCTCATAATTTTATAAATCTCTATAAGATCACCCCTCAGCCTTTGACGCTCCAGGGAAAACAGCCCAAGCCTATTCAGCCTCTCCCTATAGCTCAAACCCTCCGACCCTGGCAACATTCTTGTAAATCTTATCTGAATCCTTTCAGGTTTTACAATATCCTTCTCTAGGAGGGAGACCAGAATTGCGCACAGTATTCCAATAGTGGCCTAACCAATGTCCTATACAGCTGCAATATGGGCTCCCAAAACTTATACTCAATGCACTGACCAATAAAGGAAAGCATACCAAACACCTTCTTCACTATCCTATCTATCTGCGACTCTACTTTCAAGGAACTATGAACCTGCTGTCCAAGGTCTCTTTGTTCAGCAACACTTTCTAGAAACTTGGTCTTATAGTGTAACGAGTGAAGTTAATCAGGCATGGGTCAAGTGGCAGAAAACAGTTGATTTATGAATGGGAAGAGAAGTTAGGTGAACATTTCCAAAGGGTAATCAGTAAATGCTGTAAAACAGGCAGCATTGTGTTCAAAAGCAATTTTGGCATGAGATAAGATTATATGAATTGCTGGGTTGGCGAGGATTCCCCTATTATCTTTATTAAGGGAGGAACCATTGGTTTCAGGGTTTGTGTGATAATACCAGTGACCTTTAGGCTGAAATCAAGAGGGTTGGAAGTACAGAGTCTGATGATCGATAATTGAAAGATGAATGGTATGTGAATGTTTTGGGCTGGATATCTTACCTCAGAACTGATGAAAGAACTAGAGTGCTTCCTTGTTAAACTGACCAAAATGACCAACACAAAGACAGGAGGCAAAGAGAGGGTAGTAGCTGATAAAGAATAGGATGACAGAAATGCTAACTCTTACAGAAGAAACTTAAATATTTAACAGCTTGTCAACAGATTATAAAATTGAGCAAAGTGCTGGATGATAAAAGATGATGATCTAAGTCAAGCTGCTGAAAATATGTTACAATAACAAGGGAGGAAAAATGTTCCAACAAACAAGAGACATACATGGAATATGAGACTGACAGACAAAGGGAGCAACATAGAGGCCAGGATTTTCCAATTTTTGGGCTGAATCTGATTAGTTATCAGCAAGTTTTCTGCTAGAATTAGTACCCTGGAACAGGAGGCTCTGTCCAACTGGAGTTACTGGCCAATCAGAAATCAGCAGCTTCAGAACATGATGGCATTTCAGTAAAGACCATGGTTGCTGTTGAGATATTTCCCCCCCACCCCCTTCCTCAGCGCCCCCCACCCTATTTCCCCCAATCCCCCACACCACTCATACTGTTCGCTACTCCCGGCTGTCAGGAAAGGTAGGGGCATTTGGTGAGAAGGAAGGAAGTGAAGTCAGATCTTCCTCTCCTAGATTGAGTTTTGCAATATTGCACAATTTTTCCATATCAAAGAACCTCCTCATCAAACTGACAATTTGCCCACACTGGTTTACCCTTTGGGTAGGTGGACACTTTCTAACTGTGCCTGGAGATAAAGTAATTGCAGGGATTTGCTCTTACCAAAAGTGATTGTTAATTGACCACTGTAAAGAACCTCAGTTGGCAGCAGGGTGGGAAGAGTGTGTTTGAGTGTTGCCGCTCAGAGTTTAATTCTTGTGACAGTGGGAAGATTGTTGATACCTACCCGATGCCGACCTGCCTGATCACCTTCCTTTCCTGCTACTCTCCCTCCTCTGTTTTTTAGGAGAGGAGGTTCCCATTCATTAAGTTATTAGAGGCAGTGTGTTTATTGGAGAAAGGTAAGAGGCTGTTTGTGTGGTGCTTAGGGTGGCATGGTGACTCAGTGGTTAGCACTGCTGCCTCACAGCGCAAAGCACCTAGGTTTGATCCCACCCTGAGGCGACTGGCAGTGTGGACTTTGCACGTTCTCCCTGTGTCTGTGTGGGTTTTCTCCGGGTGCTCCGGTTTCTTCCCACTGTCCAAAGATGTGCAGGTTAGGTGGATTGGCCATGCTAAATTGTCCATAGTGTCCTGGAATGTGCAGGCGAGGTTGATTAGCTCCAGGAAATGAAGGGTTACAGGGACTTGAAAGGTGTGTGTGTGTGTGTGTGTGTGTGTGTGTGTGTGTGTGTGTGTGTGTGTGTGAGAGGGTGGGTTGCTCTTTGGGGAGTCAATGTGGACTTGATGGGCTGAATGGCCTGCTTCCACACAATAGGGACTCTAGGTTGAATTTAGAGAGCTAGAGTGAGCATGGGAGAGGCAGTTGAAGCAGTGAGTCAGAATAGTGAGGCTATTGTCTGCAGACAGCATGAAGATGTTCACTGAAGTAGTCAACTAAGTTTGAGTATAATGTTTCCATTAAACATCAAGTGTCATAGGGTTCTCCTATTTTCCTTCAGTCGATGTGATGAAGGAACCCTATCTAAATAGTGATGTGTATTTATGTTTACTCAGTCATCTTATTGCCTTGGTTTCATCCCAGCATTTTACATCTTCCTTCACAGTGAATGAAGAGAAACCAAGTCGAAAGATTCCTGAAATAGCAGAACCAGAAGCAGAGTACTTCAATGATAGTGGTAAATTATTTTTCTCTCTGTCTAATTTCTAATACACTGTTGAAATGTTAAGTGTGATTTACTATCCTGAGCTTATGAATAATTCCAACATATTATTCATGTTTTACTTTCCAATTTTTACCCATTGTTTTCTGATGATACAGTCTCCTGCTGGGTAAGGTAACACAGATTTTCAGCCATTATCTTCTTCTAGTGACCACTTTGTTCGTGAATATGTTCCCAAGAGTGTTGTAGCTATCTTGGCAATTGTGTCTTCACTCAATATTGCATGGGCACCTTCAAATAGAAGTAACTCCAGCCATCAGAAATAGGCCCCACCTTAACCCAAGGATGCTGATGCAGCAATTCGAGTACGGTTTCGCTAATTTACTGCAAACCAGGCAATAAACTTAGTGCTGTCAGAATAAGATGATGCAGTTTCTCATTGGTTAGCATCTTTACCAATTCAAAAGTTTGGGATATTGTACATGATCAGATTTCAGAAAATAAAACTTTTCCTATCCTGAAAGAAACATCATTGTTGTAGTTTTTCTGGTTGTTTTAACATGGTCACGTGTCAGCTGACAACTCAACAAATTGAATCTTGGTGACTGGAAGTTACTGCTTTGAGCCAAAATGCTATCAAGGTTAACCATAGGCAATTGTTGCGAAGTCTAAACTCTGATAACACTTGAGATGCACTGATAAATCCCTTTGTAATAGCTGGGAATATGTGCCAATTCAGCTAGGTTGCATTTTCTTAAAGAGGTGTTTAAACTTTGATACTGGTGCTTTGATAATGGTTTGGTTTTAAAATTCCCATCCCTGTGTTTGAATGCCTCCTTTACTTTACCTTTCTGTATCTTAGTAACCTCCTATGGCCTTACAATCCTCTGTAATCTCTCAGTTTCTCCAATCCCATGTTCACGTGCATGTCAGTTTTTAGTGCTACAGCATTGAAAGTAGTACCATTTTAGCTGCCTTTTCTCCATTTAGTTGCTTTTTAAAATCATTCTTTAAAACCTACTTCTTTCACCAAGTCTCATGCAGAGATATGAGATTAAGGATGAAATTTTGTCTCATAATGCCACTGTGGAGTATCGTGAATTGTTCTTGACATGTTACAGGTACTACATCAAAGCAGGTTCTTGTTACTTCAGGGCCACTGTAAATAATCAGTCCAGTGATGTGGATTGGCCATGCTAAATTGCCCGTAAGTGCCCAGAGATATGCGTGCTGGGTGAATTAATCATGGGGAATGCAGGGTTACAGGGACAGGATAGCAGGTGAGTCTGGTTGGGACACTCTTAAGAGATTCAGTGTGGATTCGCTGGACCCAATGGCCTGCTTCCACACTGTAGCGATTCTATGATTATTATGACTTTTGTTCAGGGCTGCTTTGCCAGATAAGATAAATTACTACACAGTCTTTTCTGGCAGAGTTCTGGAATTTGCGGTAAATCAACAGTAAGTTTCTTTCTACAGATACTTATGTGTTTCATTCCACAACCGCACCCTTTACTGACACAACCTGTTTCCCTCAATGTTTACAAGTACATTTTTAAAATACTTTGCTGGGATGTGTGCATTGCTGTCAAAGCCTTGTTGCCCATTTCTAATTGTCCTTGAGAAATGGTAGTGAAGTGCTTTCTCAAACTGCTGCAATCCATCTGTTAACTATTGTCCTGGAGTGGGTAAACAGCTTTCAAACGATATGGCAGCAGGAAGATGTACCACGATCGTTTCTGACCTCTCAGCCTGGCTTCAAATTGGTAAAATTTGAGACAGTGCACCTGGCTTACTTTCATTCCAATAAAGTGATAACAGAGATGAGGAAATATTTTATCTCTCAGTGGGTCTCAGGAATCTATTTCTTCCTAGAATCCCAACAGTATGGAAGCAGACCATTCAGCCCATTGAGTCCACGCCAACCTTCTGAAAAGCATCCACCCAGACCCACCCCAGCACCCTATCCTCGTAACTGTCCATTTCTCAACACTAATCCACCTAGCGTACACATCCCTGGGTAACTTAGCCTGGCCAATCCACCTAACCTGCACATCTTTGGACTGTGGGAGGAAACTGGAGCAGCCGAAGCAAACCCGTGCAGACGTGGGGAGAATATGGAAACTTCTCGCAATCACCCGAGGATGGAATTGAACTGGAGTCCAGCAGTACTAACCATTGTGCTGCCCTCAAAAGTCAAAGGATACAGAATCTTAAAATAATTTTTAGGCAGACATAGATTGATTCTTAAATACCAAGGGTGTGGAAAATTATTGAGGGCATGCAGGAATGTAGTAATGAGGTTAAAATCAGATCAGCCATGATCTTTTTGAATAATGGAGCAGACCTGAAGGGCTGAGTGGCCTACTCTTCTTATTTCTATGTGCATACATTGAAGCATACTGTCTGGCCTGTTTGTGTGCTGACAATGCACATGTGCAATAGAGGCCAGTTGCTACACGTTGTGCAAGAATTAATCAGATCTAGACGTGCTACTTTGTTGGCAGATCTGATTTATTACCTGTATTAAGGCCCCATTTCATCACTTTAAAATTTTCAAAACTCTCACTTTTAAAAGAGCTGCAATAAGTCTTTGCGTTGTTTGGTACAACCTATGGATTTGAATATTTCTAATTATTGAGCCTTGCTTCTAACTCAAGCACAGAATTAACAAGGTACTAAATTACTTCCCCAGCTTCAAACGTAAATGATATTTATTTATCCCTAGTTAACTGTTCGGTTCACTGCATATAGCCCGCATAATCACCATTTAATTTAACAACCTGTATGGATTATTCTAGTAAAGTACATTATTCCAATTGAAATTTAGGAGGCATTTCCAGGTGCAAATTGAGTTATCATGTTTGCTCCTGTTCCCCACCTGCACCCAGTTGTGGTTCAATAAGATAACATGACCTGGTTTATTTTTCTTATTTTTCTAAGCTTTGTAAGTTTTTTTTTAATGTTAGTTTGATTGTTTCTCTGATGCTTTCTCTCCTGTTCCTCTTAAGCTCCAAACACACTGAGCCTTCAAGCTCTGACGCTTGCATTTCCAATTGACTGAATCATTTTCCACACTTAATCAGCCATGACTCAGTGGTGTGGTTCCTCCTGATTCCATCTGATCTCCACTTTCAGTCCTGAGACTTAATGTACATGGTCTAGGCTTACATGCCAGTGAAATACCGAGGAGGTTCTGCATTGTTATTGGTGGTAACTTTCAGAAGAACTATTAAACCAAGGTCCTGCCTGTATGTTAGATAGATGTAAACAATCTCATAGCAATAGAAGATAAAGAATTTAACCTCCTGCCTGGCGAATAATTATCTTTCCATTTTAATGGTGATCTGGAATACAAGCAAAGGTGAAGTGAGGAAAATCGTTTTACTCTGCAAAGTTATGGAATGCACTGCCTGGAAGTATGATGGAGGCAGGTTCATTTGAGGCATTCACGACATTATTGAATAATAATTAACTGGATAAAAATAGTATGCAAGGGTACAGAGAGAAAGCAGGAGATTGGCACTAAGTAATGGTATTCATTTTACGAGCTGGTGCAGAGACGATAGACTGGATGGCTTCTTTCTGCACCATATCACTTTGGTGATTCTGTGAATTGGTATCACATTGGCCATGATTTGCTTTGGACTGTTGCAAAAAGCATGATGGTCATTCTCAGATTGAAAGGTCAGGAGCGTTAGTGGATATACCTCTCACATCTCTCTCCATCTTTTCGCAAACCCTTTGCTTGAACGTATCCAAACGAGATATTTCCCAAACAATAACATTTTCCATCGTGTGTGTGTGTGATGCATTACCATTTCTAAACCGGTCTGTGACTTTAAATATAGCCAACAATAGCATCCTTCTGCAATTGTCAAACCTATAACTGATTCCACTCTTATTTATCAAATCCTGGCTAAAGAATCTCTTCCAATAGCTTATTTTCAAACCTTGCAGAAACATCTGTTAAATCATTGAAAGATTCATATTTGATTCTTCTGTTACCTTGACCCTTCCAATCTCTATTAGCTCCTCCAATTCTCCTTCAATTCTCTTGAGATAGCTGCCCTCCTGATGTCCTGCACATCCTCAGTTTTAATGACTGCACCCCCAGTGGCAATGAACTTCGGGAAAGCTTTCTGAGATCTCTTCATCTCTCTTTTTTATTCAAGATGCTCCTTTTAAACTTATCTGTTTTGACCTTCCCTGATGTTTGAGCTATAGGGAGGAGATGAATAGACTGGAGCTATTTTCCCTGGAGCATCGGAGGCTGAGGGGTGACCTTATAGAGGTTTATAAAATCATAGGAGGCATGGATCGCGTAAATAGACAAGGTCTTTTCCCTGGGGTGGGGGAGTCCAGAACTAGAGACTAGAGGGCATAGGTTTAAGGTGAGGAGGGGAAAGATTTAAAAGGGATCTAGGAAGCAACTTTTTCACACAGAGGGTGGTGCGTGTATGGAATGAGCTGCCAGAGGAAGTGGTGGAGGCTGGTACAATTACAACATTTAAAAGGCATCTGGGTGGGTATATGAATAGGAAGGGTTTAGAGGGATATGGGCCAGGTGCTTGCAAATGGGACTAGATTAATTTAGGATATCTGGTCGGCATGAATGAGTTGGACCGAAGGATCTGATTCTGTGCTGTATATCTCTATGATTCTATGATTCTATCTCATTTTATGTGGTTCTGTATGAGATTTTGTCTGATAATACCACTATGAAGCACCTTGGAATGTTTGCTATGTTAAAGTTGCTACATAAAACCAGTTTGGTGGTTGATTTACTTTCTGTGAAGGTGGGTGGTTACACCAAAGCTGTGGAGTGCTTCTTTAGAGTTAAAGTTTAACAATTCCTTGATGAAACTTCTGCATCCGAGTGCCTGCAGAAATCAAGAAGTTTCTGAAGGGACAGCATTCATTAATTTAGAAGAATAATCCCTGATATTTACAAAATGAGCAAGAAAGTAGTTGCAAATCTATTATTATTAGGAGTTAAAAACAACACCAGGTTATAGTTCAATAGGTTTATTTGGAGGCATTAGCTTTTAGAGCGCGGCTCCTTCATCTCCACAACTACCCAAAGAAGGAGCAGTGGTCTGAAAGCTAGTACTTCCAAATAAACCTGTTGGACTATAACCTGGTGTTGTGTGATTTTTAACTTTGTACACCCCAGTTCAACACCGGCATCTCCAAGTCATTATTAGGAGTGCAGTCTAAGATCAGAGGCATGTTGATGTGTTAAAATACTGTGCAGTGTTGCTCAGTCTCTGTCTGTCTTAAATTGGATAAATTGGATTGGGATAGAACTAGCAAAAAAATTTTTTTTTAAAGACAGTAAAAATTTCTTTATGTATATAAAAAGAAAGAAAGTAACTAAAGTAAATATTCAGAAGGTGAGACTGAGGAACCAATAATGTGAAACACTAAGAGCCATAGAGTTACACAGCATAGAAACAGACCCTTTGGTCCAAATCGTCAATGCCGACAAGGTATCCTAAACTGAACTAGTCCCATTTGCCTGTGCTTTGACCATTGCCCTCTAAACCTTTCCTAAAAAATAGTTTGTTTCTTTGTTCACAGTAGAAAATGCAAAAGATTCTAAAATCACTAGTCAGAAGGGAAGGAGGAAATTAAAACAACCAAAATCACAAGAAAAAAAATTATTGGGACGATTCCTGGAATTAATGGCTGACCAGATCCCTGCAACTGATGGTGTACATCCGAGTTTCTTACAGAGACTGGCTACAAAGATAATGAATACTTTGGTTATAAACTTCTGAAATTTCCTGGTAAAATCCCAGCAGGTTGGAAAACTCCTTATGTATCACCTGTATTCAGGAAAGGAAGGACAGAAAGCATGAAACTACAGGCCAGTTAGTCAAATATCAGTCAACTGGAAAATGCTGGAAGCTATTATTATGCAGGAAATACTGCGGTATTTAAAATCATGGTACAATCAAGTAGCATCAATATGGTTTATGAAGAAAAATAGCATTTGATAAAAATTGTTAGAATTCTTGCAGATATAACTAGCAAAGCAGAAGGAACCCCAGTAAATTTAGTTTAAAAGTAAATCCAAAATCCAAAATCTGTTTATGCAAAAGTGGACTTTATTCTCTAAGATGATTTGGGTACCACTTCTGAAATAGGGGGAATGAGGAGACCATTTTTGGGTTGAAGCCAGAGGAAAAATCAGGAAGAGTTGTGCACACAAGAGACCTGTCACTAACCTTGTGTTAGTGAAAGCAATCAATAAGTAAGCCTACGTTCAGTTCTTGGTGTATGCTAAATCATTAGATTTCAGAAGGTTGTGGCAATATGGATGATAGGTTTGACTTCACTCAACTAGAAGTTCTCTCTCCCAGCATCAATGCCTTATGTTAAAGATGTGTCATGAGGAATGAACTCAATATTTTATTTTGTGGTGAAACAAGTATCTGATTGTATAATTTTCACCTCATGAGAAAGTAAAGAGTTTATGCTAATCTCTTTTCATAAAACAAATATAGATTCTGTAACAGAATCTACTGGATGAGGTACCTGACAGTGCATTATCACAATTCTCTAAATGTTCCAATTTGATATAATGTGGAGTTATCTACAAACTGCAATAGCAGAGAGGTTTGCAGTGCCGTAGTAAAATGATACAGGAGCTGGGGATGTTCTCAATGGAGTTAGTGTGGTGCTGTTGAATTTTAGCCTCTGCAGCTAATTGTGTTTCTAATCTACCAGACGGATCTCCTCACGAGTGCAAATGTTTAGTGTTTGGCACAACTGGGTTTTAGTGATTAGTATGGATGGAGTTAGATTAGATGATCACATCCTTTTAACAGTAAGCTCTATGTGAACAATGCTACACTGATATGCTCGAGGGGACTTGATCGTAATCACAAGCTTCCGGTTTCTCTAGTGGATAATCCAGAATCCAGGAACATCAAAAATCCAGTGCAGTCTCCTGGTCCTGAGGGTGCCAGATATTGGAAGTGAGGTCTGTACTTCCAAATGGCATTTGATGAGGCTACCTAAAAGGCTTCTACATGCAACAAGAGTTCATGGTGTTAGGGCTAGTAAATTAGCAGGGATAGAGGATTGGCTAAGCACCAGGAAACACAAGAATCTGAATAATGTTCAGGTCGGTAAGCTGCAACAAGTGGAGTTCAATAGGGATCAGCGCTGAGTCTTCAACAAATTACAAAATATATTAATGGAATAGGTGAAGGGGCAGATTGCATTGTTGACAAATTTGTTATGGTATGAAGATCCTGTTCCTTTTTCTTATGTTACTCATCTGACTTCAACACATAATGAGTGTTCAGATCACCTTCAAGTGGACACACTCTTCATTTCTAACTTTTCTGTGAAGAGACATTAAAAGAATGGCTGGACTGTGAATAGATAGGTACCGTTGGCTGAATGGCTGACTTGTGATGCAGCGTGACACAAACAGCGTGGATTCAATTCCCACACAGGCTGAGGTCAGCATGAAGGTCACACCTTCTCAATCTCAACCTTTGGAATGGTGAGCCTCAGGTTATATTCACTATCTGTAGTGAGACAGCGGACCTATAGCAACTACTCCTTTTTACAATTCCAATCTCTGGTATTATCTTGTACGAGAAGCAGTCTGTTATTACTTACTGAGGGTTTTAGCACTCCCTGGGAGGCAGCTCAGTAGAACTTTGACAATGGGCTAAAAGCATTTAAAGTTCAGAGCAATCTTGAACCATGCTCTAATAGGTATGGCACCACAACATAAAGCTAACTCAAACCTGAGTGGTGCATAGTGACACCCAGCTACAGGTATGAAATGGCTGTCATGGATAGGATTCTTATTATGGGTGAATTGGGCAGGCCTCGGCCTCATGATATTTAATGCAAAGAAATGTGAAGTGATAAGAGTTTAGAGTACAAATTTGGATAGGCATTACAAAATAAGAACAATGATTTTAACGTGGGTTTGGAACAGAAAGATTCGAGGAATCAGAGCCTCAAACCTGGCATCTTGAGATTAAAACAACATTGAAAAAGCAGTGGTATTGTTTTCTTAAAAAAAATTGAGGCTTTAATAATGAAAGCTGAGAAATTATGTTTAGTCTTTATAAGTCAGCTGGAAAATTGAGTCCAGAAGATTTGTTAGACTGGTTTTGGGGAAGACGGACTACAGTTATGTGGAGAGGCAAACGAATCCCGGACTTTTCCTCTTTGAACAGAGAAAGTTATGCAATGATTTATTAGAGTTGTTCATAATTATAAGAGGTTTTGATACATTACATACAGTGTAGCTGTTCCTTCTGAGGGAGGGACAGTAACCAGGCTTTATAATGGCCAAATGGCCTCTTCCTATGGTGTTTCCGTACTAAAAGACTATGACTAGAGAGCTTGTGTTGTGTGTCACTTTGTGTTATTGATTTGAAAATATAATGTCTTTTTTTCCCTCAGAAATTGAGAAGTTGAATCAAGTCAAAGTACAACGTAAGTTGTTTAAAAAAAGTCTTACATTTGAAATAGGAAAAGCCATCTGGGGCAGACGTGCCTGGAATACAATCAGTGGAGCTGAGTTGCAAACCTTGTTGGCCTTAGTACCACCTCTGCCTATGAAGCTCTTTCCCAGTCTGCCCAATTGTTTGATGTTGAATTCAGTGCTGTTTACCCTCCCTGTCCTGCCATCTCCTAAGAACAATATGTTGCATATAAGGAGACAGTTCTGGTCGCCTCACTTTAGGAAAGATGTGGAAGCTTTGGAGAGGGTGCAGAGAAGATTTACCAGGATGTTGCCTGGAATGGAGAGTAGGTCGTACGAGGATAGGTTGAGAGTTCTCGGCCTTTTCTCGTTGGAACGGCGAAGGATGAGGGGTGACTTGATAGAGGTTTATAAGATGATCAGGGGAATAGATAGAGTAGACAGTCAGAAACTTTTTCCCCGGGTACAACAGAGTGTTACAAGGGGACATAAATTTAAGGTGAAGGGTGGAAGGTATAGGGGAGATGTCAGGGGTGGGTTCTTCACCCAGAGAGTGGTGGGGGCATGGAATGCGCTGCCCGTGGGAGTGGTAGAGTCAGATTCATTGGCGACCTTTAAGCGGCATTTGGATAGGTACATGGATGGGTGCTTAATCTAGGATAGAAGTTCGGCACAACATCGTGGGCCGAAGGGCCTGTTCTGTGCTGTATTGTTCTATGTTCTATGTTCTATGTTCTAGGATTATCCCAGATTCTGTACAGCTGTATGAATAAACCATATTTAATAGACCCTTTTCTTTTATAAATGAATTTTCACCTTATGTTGAAATGTCCAGCTTCTGTTCAGCTGCAACAGTGGTATGATTTGAAAGCTATTTGCTCATGGTCTGCAGGGATTTGCTGCTGCAGACCCATGTCACATGTCACATTCCCCTATATTGTAGCAGTCTAGAGCTGTGGCCTCATTATCTCATGTTTAATATATAGACTAAGGTAATAGCTCTCAAACCTTTACATCCACCGACAAGAGATCCTCTATCGACTTTGACCTGCCACAACAAAATTACTCATCAAAATTAATGAGAACAAATGGAATTGATAAGTATTTATAGACAATTTATTCTCAATTAACTGTAATAAATATGAACCTAATTTTCTTTTAGTTAAATGGGATTAGAATAGTTCGGTGATTGTTTTTGACTGCTGTAGACCAAATGGGCCAAAGGGCCATTTTCTGTACTATGGACCTGATCGACTTCAAACAGAATAAGTAAATTATTACTTCTTGCCACACACGAAGTTTTGGATCTTTCAATATCATAAACATTAAAATCAAAAGTCAATATGTTTATTTGAAACATTTCAATGTACATTTTAAATCAACACAACCTTCTGAGAAAATATTATTTATCGATATTAGTCAAATAAAATCGACAGTAAAGTAAATATTACAGGTAGAACTACAAAATACTTGCTTGTGCTTATGGTTACTTGTACTGTGTACAGAAGAGTCAGTGTGAATGTGTGAAGTCATGCGAGAGATAAGGACGAGGGTTCTGGCCTATTCTCTCATATGTCCTTAGCCATGGTGTAATGCATCACTAGCTGGTGTTTTGGACCATTCTGCAGCTAACCTGGATGACTCCCGTGGACTTTGGGAACTACTGTCACAAAGCTGGTCCTTTTTTTTAAAAGTTGTTCCTTTTCTCAAGGATTCTGTGTCCTTGGTTTTTTTCAGAGGGGTCATAAACCACTCAGACTCTGAGTCAACTGGATTGGTGCAGGGGTAAAAGAGTATTGAGAGGACTTTTTGTTTGTAAGGAAACAGATGAGACTTTAGGTCAAAGCTTTTATGTTTAGAAGTGACCTGTATAATGAAAGGAGCGTGGCCAATCCTGGAAACTGAAGTTAAGAGTTCAGCAGTGGGCTGTGTGGAAATAGGCTGCTAAACTCTCTGTCCTTCTGTCCTTCTAATTTCAATCTGTAAACCTTTGTTTCATTTTTTGCTCTGTGTTTAAGGGGTTTGTTTATTGGGATTGTTGTGGATATTCAGAACAGCACAATTAAGTCTAGTTTGGATAGACTGGGTTCTGTAGCTGTTCTTTATTCTGTTCTTTGTGTTTCATTCTGTAACTTTGTGAATAAATTCTTGCCTATTGTAAAACCTGATAGTCAACCTAGCTAACTTACTCCAGGTAATTTTCACTGTACACTTACAGAAACAAATTGCAAAGTTATGGTCTGGTCTGTCTGCTTAAGAATGTGTTGAGTGATCTGCCCTAGTCCATTACACAACCACTGCTCAGTGAACTGCAGGTTGGAATTCTGCTCCATCCAAATATTTGTGAAGATGAGGTGAGGCTCGGTTTAGCATGACCTTCCAGTGGCTAAAATTTGACATTTGCTGCATCGTGTAGCTTACAACATTAGGTTTAAAGGGACAATATGTCTGTGTTTAAATAGTGGGGCGGCACGGTGTCTCAGTGGTTAGCACTGCTGCCCCACAGCGCCAGGGATCTGGATTCGATTCTAGCCTTGTGCGACTGTCTGTGTGGAGTTTGCACGTTCTCCCTGTGTCTGCATGGGTTTCCTGCAGGTGCTCCAGTTTCCTCCCACAGTCCAAATATGTGCAGGTTAGGTGAATTGGCAATGTTAAATTGCACATAGTGTTCAGGGATATGTAGATTACGTGCATTAGTCAGGGGTAAATATAGGGTAGGGGAATGCGTCTGAGTGGGTTACTCTTCGGAGGGTCGGTGTGGACTTGTTGGGCCGAAGGGCCTGTTTCCACACTGTAGGGATTCTGATTCTTCTGAGTTAAAAGCCACAGATAGGCTGGAGATAATCATGTTGTTTAATAGCCCAACCATTAAATAAATAGAACTACTGTGGTATAACATATATAGGATTATAAAGCAGACATTTCTACATATCAGAAGATTCGTGGTACTGTAGTCTTCTTAACATTTCATTTCTGCCTTTTGCAGCAATATCCAAGGAGGCACTAATGCCACCGCATCTAAAACCTCAGACACAGACAGACTCTTCCCGCTTCAGTACTCACCTTGGATTAACACCAGGTAGGTAGAGAAAATGGTTGTAATGATTAAAAATTGGTTTTTGTCGCACTTACCGAATTGTGTACCTTATCGAATTGTAGCTAAGTGGCTGGACAGCTGGTTTGTAATGCTGAATGACACCAACAGCATGTGTCCAATCACCATGAAGGACTCTCCTTCTCCACCTCTGCCCTCGTCTGAGGTGTCGTGAACCTCAGGTTAAACCATTTCACTTAACGAGGACGTGCAATTTGGGAATGCAATCAGCAAACTTCATAGGATTGTCTAGTGAGTTAAAACAACTTCATTTATTCACTTTAAGTTTTCTGTTTAGATATTTGGGGTACTTATGTATCAGCACAAATCTTGTAATGTAGTCTAACATGAATTTTTCTGTAAAGGATACATTTTCAAGTCCGAATGGTGAGTGGCTTGGAGGGGAATTTGAAGCTGATGGATTTCCTATTATCTGCTGCCATTGTCCTTCTAGATGGAAGTGATTGTGGATTGGAAGGTGCAGTCTGAGGTTCTTTGGTGAATTTCTGCAGTGCATCTTGTAGATTGTATGCATTGCTTTTCGTTGTGGCAATGGAGGACACAGAGGATGGTCAAATCGGAAAGGAAGTGGGAAGGGCAATTAAAATGGGCAGTGACAGGGAGATCTGGTCAGCCCCTGCGAGCCCAGCTGAGATGCTCGGTGAACACATTCCCTTAGTTTATGTTTAGTCTCCCTGATGCAGAGAAGACCACATCGGGAGCACCGGATACAGTAAACTAGGTTGGAAGAGAGGCAGGTGAACCTCTGTCTCACCTGGAAGGACTGTTTGGGGCCTTGGATGAAGGTGAGGGGGTGTGGTGTACCAGCAGGCTTTGCATAATTTCCGGTTGCAGGGGAAGGTACCTGGAGGTTTGGGGGGGTTGGTGTGGAGATTGGTGCAAACCAAGGATTGTCAAAGGGAACGGTCCTTGCAGAAGGCAGAGAGGGGTGGGAGGGGAAGGTGTTCTTGGTGGTGAGGTCTAGTTGGAGTTGGGGGAAGTATTCAAGGATGATGCGTTGGATGCAGAGACTGGTGGCATGGTAGGTGAGGACAAGGGGGAATTGTGTTTAGAAAGGGAGACTTTAGAGCAATGGAATGGGGAATGGAGGTGGTGCAGTGGAGAGCTGTCTGGATGACAAAGGAGTAAAAGCACATTGTTCAAAATAGGTGGACATTTGGGATGCTTGGGAGTGGAATGTCTCCTCATCTGAGCAGAGGAATTGGGGGAACGGGATGGAGTTCTTGCAGGATACCAGGTGGGAGGAGCTGTAGTTCAGATAGTTGTGAGAGTCTATGGGTTTATAGTAAACGTCTGTCAGGAGACTGTTGCTGGAGATGGAAACAGAGTGGTCAAGAAAGTGGAGGGAGGTGTCCAAGATGGTCTGAAATGTATGTGGGAGTAGCATGAGCCAGTTCATCCACTGAGGTTCAGCTAGTTAACTCATTCTTTTTGGAGAAGGAAACCTGCCATCTTTACCTGGTCTGGCTTATATTTGACTCCAGACGCAAAACAATTCAGTTGAATCTTAAGTGCCTTCTGCACAGTAAAGTGCAGACCTAACCAGCGATACCAACAATTCGTGAACAAATTTTACATAGTACTTGAATCAAGTCTCCTTTTACAGTTCATACTCCAGCAGATACAACCCAAGTTGATCCACCCATCCTCGTAAGACAACATTCCGATTCCAGGCATTATTCTAGTAAACCTTACCTGAACAACCTCCAACACATTTATATCCTTCCTAATTAAGGAGACCAACAATGTGCACAGTTTTCCAGATCTTACCAGTGCCCTGTGAAACTGAATGCGCCATACTTTTGGATTGAGTTCCCTTTATTATAATACAGTTAGCTTTCACGAAACAGAAAATTGAGGCAGGAGTAGGCCATTTGGCCCTTTAAGCCAATTCTGCCATTCGTTATGATCATGGCTGAGCATCTAACTCATTAGCCCACTCCTACGTTTCCCCAAATACTTTGATTCCTTTAGCCATAAGTGCTTCATTGAACTCCTCCTTCTTGAACTCTCATAATGTTTTGGTGTTGACTGCTTTCTGTAGTAGTGAATTCCACAGGTTCATCACTCTCAGGTGGAGAAATTTCCCTTTATCTCAGTCCTAAATGATTTTCCCAACATGTTTAGATTGTGACCCTTGATTCTGGACTCCTTCGTCAATGGGAATATCCTTTCTACATCTCCCCTGTCTAGTCCTGTTAGAATTTTATAGGTTTCTATGAGATTCCTTCCTCATTATTCTGAATGGCAATCCTAACTAGTTCAATCTCTCCTCATAAGTCAGTCCCGCCATCCCAGGAATCAGCCTGGTAAATCTTTGCTGCGATCCTTCAATAACAAAAGCATCCATTCTCAGATAAGGACCAAAACTGCACACAATATTCCTTCGTGTGGTCTCAGCACAATTGCAGCAACACATCCCTGCTCCTGTACACAAATCCTCTCACTATTAAGGACCACAAACAATTTGCCTTCTTTACCGCCTACTGCACCCGCATGCTTACCTTCTGTAACTGGAGTTTAAGGATATCTAGGTCTCATTGCACATTTCCCTCTCTCAACTTAAGTCCATTCATAATAATCTGCCTTCCTGTTTTTGCCACCAAAGTGAATAACCTCACATTTATCCACGTTATTAGGTTGAGTATAGTCTGCTGTCTGGTCAGCTCCAGGATATGCTGTCCAAAGAAACTATTCTGAAAGTATTCTCTGAACTTCTCTTCTTGGTTACTCTTGCCCATCTAATTGTTCCATTTTATATGTTGATTAAAATATCCCATCGTTATTACCATATGTTTCGGAGAATCTCCTATTATCTTTTCCTTTTGACTCCATTCTACAGAGTGCTTCCTGTTGGGAGCCTGCACACCATTCTCACAAGTGAATTCTTGACATTATCATTTGTCATCTCAATCCAAACCACTTCTGCACATTGGTTTCCTGAGTTTATCACTCTTTGGTGTTTACAGCATAATTATTTCTCAAAGTCATCCTTCCACCTTTTCCTACTTTTCTTTCCTGAATATCCTGTACCCAGTTTCTCTATCTCCCACAGACATTTTGAGAACTTTTTAAAAAAAAATCTAAGCAATAATCTTGCCTGGGTAGATATGTGTTCAAGCCTCACCTGGGATTATGTCACACTGATATATTATTAAGGAGTTACCCCTCTTTCTTATAATCCCAGAAAGGAATTCCCACCTTTCTGAAACTGAATTGGAGCAGAGGATAGCATTCTCCAGAAGGTCCTTCATGTGTTGAACCTGCCACACAGCTTGAGTGTAGCTCTGTGGACTCTGGAATTTGCTCGAATCCAGAAAATCCAGTTCATTCTCCACATGCTGGAGCTGCAGGCATAGCTAATGATTATAATCACTTCACCTTTGTGTATTCATCACACACATTTCAGAATCAGAGCTTCTGGTGTGTTCTAAAAGCAATAAGGGAGAGTTAGTAACTACTGGTTGGATGTAGCATATTTTATAATTGTTTGCTCTCCAGAAAATGGCTGTCAGTTGTGTAAGTTACACTGTTTGCATTGTGTCAAGATTCTAAGAATGAAGTTGGATCAATATAGTTACATTGCTGTAATATTTGAGCTATGATAATGCTGTTGTGTCCTTTAATGAAGAAATCTTGCTTAAAGTGGGCAAAATTAAAAACAAACCATGGGTATGTTAGCAATAATATGAATAAATACTTGATTGTAAAAAGCATTAAAGGTGTTTTATCCAGCAGTTAAGTACAGATTTACGATACAAATAACATTTTTGTCATTTCCACCACAATTTAAAGTCATGCCTAGTTGGAACACTGTGCACAAGCTAAGAACAATTTTAGAAAGGGGTTAACTTGACACAATAGCAGCACTCTTGCCTCAGACAGAAGTGTGAGTCAGTCCAGGATCTAGCCTGGATTTTACATTGGAGAAATAATGGATGAATTCTCAATGTTTGTTACACTCAGTGTTTTACTCAAACTCATAGTGAAATCTGGAATCTACATCTGTAGCTAAATGAAGAAGTGCAGAAGTTGCAGTCAGTGATGTTTTGTTGAGATATCTCCAGACTGCAATCAACTAGAAATCATAGAACATTTCATTAATTTGTGTCCTTTGATGGGATTGTTGAAAGGGTCTCCATTTATTGCCTATTCTAACTGCCCTGAAACTGAGTGGCAAATTTTGCCATTTCAGAAATGTTTAACATTATTGGTGTGAATCTGGAATCAATGAATGCCCTCCTTTGTGCCTCATCCTGCCATTGTTGGCAAATGGGAGACTTCTCATTTGGCATGTCCAAAAAGCAAACTCTGTTGGGATTGGTTCAGGCTTCCCGGCTGCGTCACTCGTTTAAAGACACTCCGTGCTGGATCAAAGGATCCAGCATCAGGAAGGAGAGAATGCCTGTGAGCCAAGTCCCCGACCAATGCAGCTAACTCCTCCTTAACCCACCACCCTATCATTGTCTGGCTCTGTGGTGATTCTTAGTTTTGGGTGAGTGTAGTACCATTAGCAGCCACCACCTTACCTAAGGCACTGTTGAGAAATGAAGAGTTGCTAACTAGTGGCTGATTGGCAGCTCTCAGTCGCTGGGACATTTGCCCCTGAGGTCCCAGGTAAGTTCTGCCACTGCCAGTTAATGTGGCAGAGACATGTGGCTTTCTCCAACTCACCAACCAGAAGGTGAGACTTTCGTTGCCGTCATTAAATTCTGTCCACTGTTACTAGACACCTTCAAACTCACCTTGTCAATCAACTGATCCAAGGCTGAGAATGAGTGTAGCCTCTTTCTTGCGGCTCTCATTGTAAAACTCATGGTCCATTTAATTTTGTTCCCGGATAATACTTTCAACTAGTGCCAAAAGTTTATTGATATCAGTTGTTTGCCTCAAATCCATATTCAGTGTTGGTAACAGGTTCTTCAATGTTTTTGTTCGTGAGTTTGCAATTCTCTGGATATCCTAAGTGTGCAATATAATTTATTCATCTTAGTGCTTTTATCACAAAGACAAATGTAACATACTATTTCCATTTCATCATGACCGTTCTGCCATCTCTTCTGGTATTGTAACAAATTTATTTAAATTGCAAATGGTTTTCAATTCCAGCCTTTGAACCACTGATCTGTTTGTTTTTAAGGTAATAAACCTTAATTTTATTCAAAAAATCAGTAGGAGAAGGAATTGTTTGATGGACAATTTACACTTTAAGATTTCATTTAAAGATAAATGTGAGGTGCTGCATTTTGGAAAAGCAAATCTTAGCAGGACTTAGACACTTAATGGTAAGTCCAAGGGAATGTTGCTGAACAAAGAGACCTTGGAGTTCATTGTTCCTTGAAAGTAGAGTTGCAGGTAAATAGGATAGTGAAGCAGGCATTTGGTATGCTTCCCTTTATTGTCAGAGTATTGGCTGTAGGAGTTGGGAGGTCACGTTGCTGCCGTGCAGGACATTGGTTAGGTCACTTTAAAATATTGCACGCACTTCTGGTCTCCTTCCTCTTGTGAAACTTGAAAGGGTTCAGAAAAGATTTACAAGGATGTTGCCAGGGTTGGAAGATTTGAGCTATAGGGAGAGGCTAAATAGGCTGGGGCTGTTTTCCCTGGAGTGTCGGAGACTGAGGGGCGACCTTACAGAGATTTATAAAATCATGAGGGGCATTGTGGATAGGATAAATAGATAAGATCTTTTCTTCGGGCTGGGGGAGTTTAGAACGAGGTGACATAGGTTTAAGATGAGAGGGGAAAGATATAAAAGGGACCTAAGGGGCAACATTTTCACGCAGAGGGTGTTGCATGTTTGGAATGAGCTGCCAGAGGAAGTAGTGGAGGCTGGTACAATAGCAGCATTTAAAAGGCATCTGGATGGGTGTATGAATAGGAAGGGTTTAGAGGGATATGGGCCAACTGTTGGCAGGTGGGACTAGATTAGGTTAGGATATCTGGTCAGTAAGGACGAGTTGGACCGAAGGGTCTGTTTCCGTGCTGTACATCTCTATGACTCTACAACATTGGTGGTGGAGGGAGTGGATGCTTGTGGATGAAGTGCCAATCAAGTGAGGCGCTTGATCCAGAATCCAGGAACATCCAACACAGTTGATCAGTCTTGAAGGTGCCAGGTATTGGAAATGAGGTCTATACATGAATTTTCAAAAGACATTTGAGAGGTTATTGCACATGATCAAAGTTCATGGTGTTGGGATAGTAAATGAGCACGGACAGAGGAACTCGCAGGAAACACAAGAATCTGAATAATTTTCAGGTTGGCAAACTGTGATCAGTGTGTTGCTGGAAAAGTGCAGCAGGTCAGGCAGCATCCAAGGAGCAGGAGAATCTTCATTCCTGAAGAACGTCGATTCTCCTGCTCCTTGGATGCTGCCTGACCTGCTGCGCTTTTCCAGCAACACATTTTTCAGCTCTGATCTCCAGCATCTGCAGTCCTCACTTTCTCCAAACTGTGACCAGTGGAATATCACAGGGATCAATGTGGAAGTTACAACCATTTATAAAACATAATATGGCTCAGGCGAAGAGCTGGATTGTATTGTAACCGAAATTTCTGATCGGCAGAAAACCAAGATGTGAGGAGCATGCAGAAATTCTAAATGGATGCAGATAGGTTAAAAGAATAAACATAAAAATGGCAGCTGAGATGTACTGTGAAGAAAATGTGGAATTGTCCCCTTTGTCTCAAAGAATAGCGAAGTAGAACATTGCTTAATTGAAGAGAGACTAGAGAATGCTGCTCTACACAGGGATCTGGGTGACCTTGTATGTGTATCATAAAGAATTAGCAAGAAGGTACAGCACATAATTAGGAATGCAAATGAATTGTTGACCTTTATTGCAAGAGGAATGGAACATAAAATTAGGGAAGACTTGCACAAGTTGTACAGGGTATTTGTAAGACGACAGTTGGATTACTGCATTTTAGTCTCCTGTCTTAGGGAAGGTTATACTTGTATTGGGTGCAGTTCAGAAGAGAGTTACGAGGTTGTTCCTGAGAGTACGGGATTGTCTGATGAGGAAAGATTGAGCTAGCTGGAGTTTAGAAAAATGAGAGGCGATCTTACTGATACATAACTTCCTAAAGCAGGTAGGTTTCAGTTTGATACTGGGAGGATGTTACCTTTTGTTGTGGATCCCAAAGCTGGGGCACAATTTTAAATTTAAAATGGAAACCAGGAGAAATTTCTTCTATCAAAGTCGATTATGTTTGGAGTTGTCTTCCTCAGAGAACTGTTGGGGATTGGGTCATTAGGAAAATATTCAAGGCTGTGTTTGATAGATTTTGGTTTACAAGAGAGTTGAGGGTTAGGACATCACTGAAGATCCTTAATTGCCCAAAAGGCAGTTAAAAGTCAACCAGATCCAGGGGATCTGGAGTCACATGTAGGCCAGACTAGGTAAGGATGGCAGTTTCCTTCCATAAAGGACATTAGTGAATCAGATGAGTTAAAGCCATTGGGTCAGTCATGACATATTTCAGTGGTGGTGCAATATTGAGGGGCCAGATGGTCTACTCTACTTGCTACCTTATACATCCCAGTTTGCCATATAATAAGTGCTCAGAACACCATCAGTTGGACACTGCTTTCATTTTATAACTTTGGTGCAAAGAGTGGCTTACCAGCGAACAGGTAACTGAACAATCCCAATCACTGGTACTAGCCTATCCCAGAAGCAAACTGGCTTAATATTCTGGGCGCTTTGCAAACTTGGGATAAAATTGTCACTGCAGAGGAATTCTATTAAAAATATCATTATCGTTACAAAACCTTTCCGATTTCACCCTCCTATGCTTGAGATTTTTCTCACAATTGATTTTAAGGAATATCCTGACATTTTCCTTTCTTTGAGAATAATACTCAGACAGCTATTCAACAATTCAAGTCTATGACTGCTCAGTAGTTGAGACAGAAAAGAAATTATGAAGTAAATTCCAATTTCAAATGAATAATTAAGCAGCTCCTCCCTCCTCCCTCCACATTACTTTGCTTTGAAAATTGTGTATCTAGTAAATTGCTGTGCTGGGTAAATCAAGATAATGTTGAGTTCTATTTTTCGCGGACAGATATGGTACAATAGGTCCAAACTAACTCAAACTTGACTGCAGATTGTGTGGTGCACCGTGCGTGTTGAAATATAAATATGACATAACTGTAATGGGTGGTGTTATGGGCAAAATAGACAGATGTGGAATACTTGAAGCACAAAAGAATTTCAAAGAAGAGTTTGACAGGAAGAATGAAGACCCATACTACAAAATATGGGATATGATCTTAATGTGGATTTGGGACACAGAGAATCACAGATCTTTGAATCTAGCAAGGATGAGCATTGAAAATGCAATGGGACCCTTGACATGATAAAAAGGTAAAGCCACCATAGTCATACCAGGCCATAGGGCTGCTTCACATTACAGAGAGATGACTGGTGGTGGTTTAACATGAGGGTTTAACTGCAGGTGAGGTCAGAGATTGAGAAAGGAAGTCCTTCATGGTGACTTCAGCCAGAGTGGGAATTGAACGCATGTTGTTGGTGTCACTCTGTATCACAAACTAGCTGTCCAGCCAACTGAGAGACGTCCCTCACCAAAAACCTCCCTCCCCCACCTCCCCCGCCCAATATTATAAATAGAGGCATTAGTTACAAAAGCAAAGAATTTATCGGTTAGGCTTTACAGGTCAAAATTAATGCTTCACCTGGAATATTGAGTTTGCCATACTTTAGGAATATCTCATAACTTTGAACAAGGCACAGAAGATTTGTCAGATTGATTTTGGGAATAAGGGACTTCTGTGTACAGGCAAGCAAAGTCAGGCCTTTTCCTCTTTGAACAGAGAAAGTTATGCAGTGACTCAATTGAAGTGTTCAAAAATATGAGGTTTCGATTTTTTCATTTGAGCGTCGCTGTTCATGCAGAAGGAGGGTCAGTAACCAGGCTTTCTAATGGACCAAATGGTCTCTTCCTATGTTACATGCTTTTATGAATGAAGGGCCTGTGTTGTATATCCCTTTTATTCTTGATCAGGAAATCTAACATCTTTTCTTTCCTCAGAAATTGAGAAGCTGAACCATGACAGAGTACAAAGTAAGTTGTTTAAAAAAATCTCACAATTGAAATAGGAATAAAATATCAATCTTCATCTGGGGCAGACGTGCTGGAATGCAATGAGTGGAGCTGAGTTGCAAACCTTGTTGGTCTTAGTACCACATCTGCCTATGAAGTTCTTTGCCAGCCTGCCCAATTGTTTGATGTTGGATTCAGTGCTGTTTTCCCTCCCTTTCTTGCTGTCTCCTAAAAGCACTAAGTTGCTTATAAGAAGACAGGATTATCCCAGCTTTTGTACAGTCTATGAATAAATCGTATTTAATAGACCTTTTTGCTTTATAAATGAATTTTCACCTTATGTTGAAATGTCAGGCTTCTGTTCAACTGCAACAGTGGTATGATTTGAAAGTTATTAGTTCGTGGTCTGTAGGGATTTGTCCTTGCAGGCCCATGTCACATTTCCCCCGTATTGTAGCAGTCTTGACAGAAAATGAGCTGTGGCCTCTCAACCAAATATTTAAAATATAGAGCAAAATACTAGCTTTCAAACACTTTCATCCACTGACCTCTCAGGTGGGAAAAATACGATTCTCCACCCACCTTCGCTTCCTACAGAAAGAAAATCCATCAGAATTAATGGGAACATATGGAAATCTTGTATATTTAGTGCTTTGTTCGCAATTAAACATAATAAATATATAATTATTTATGGGTCTACAATAGTATGGTTTCATTTCAATAAAATGTTCAAAATGTAGAACAAGACTCAAGGCACTGCGGTCTTCTGTAACATCTCATTTCTGTCTTTTGCAGTTTTATCCAGGGGTGCACTAATGCCACCACGTTCAATATTAGACACACAGGCAGAGCCTTCCCGCTTCAGTACTCTTCCGAGATTAACACCACGTAAGTAGAGAAATTGGTTAAAACACATTGTTTTCCAAAGTTTTATCAAATTGCATACCTTGCCTAATTACAGAGATAAGTTTCACTCACCAGGAAATGCACATTGTGCAACTTAGGAATACAATCAACTAACTTCATAGGATTTTCTCGCAAGTGAAATGAATCAATGGAGTTAATGCAACTTCTCTGTTGAGATATTTGGTACAGCACTTAAGATGTTTCACTGCAATTATATAGAGCCTTGGGGTGCCCTCTCCTGGTATACTGTGGACAGTCTTGGTCTTTGTCTCTCAGAGGGGTTGAAGTCGGTTCTGCTATATGTTTCTTCAATGTGAGTCTGCTTTAACACGGTTGAAGAATTTAGATCATTACTTGTAGAATGTGAATTTTCCTTACCTGTATTGACTATGACGTGATTGTGGCCCCATTAGCTTAAATGGCGTAGATAATGGGTAATTTTATTTGACACGAGATCACATGAGAACGGACCTATCGCGTTATATCAGAACTGACTGTACTTGCAATACCCGGTGTGCAGCAGTAGTTCATCAGTTTAATCACTGGGATGGCAGGATTGGCATATCAGGAAAGATTGAGGATACTGGGCACATATTCTTGAGAGTTTTGAAGAATGTACATGACCTAATGGAAACTTGCAACATTCATGTAGAACCATAAGAAAAAAGAACAGGAGTAGGCCACTCGGACCCTCAAGCCTGCTTCATCATTCCAGAAGATCAATGCTGATCCAGTATTCCTAATATCCACTATCCTGCCCATTCCCTGCAACACTTGATTCACCTATTGATCAAGAAGCTATCTATTTCAACCTTAAATCTACACAGTTAGAAATCACACAACACCAGGTTATAGTCCAATAGGTTTAATTGTTGGCCTATAACCTGGTGTTGTGTGATTTTTAACTTTATACACCCCATTCCAACACTGGCATCTCCAAATCATTAAATATACACAAGGTCTTTACGCCCACAGCTCTGTGCTGCAAGGATGCCAAAGACATATGGCCGCATATGTGACAACATTATACATAATTTTCACTGTACTTCTGTACTTGAGTACACATGGCAATAAAGTGTAAATCTAGATCTAAATCTCAGTGCCCCTTTATTCTGAGGCTATGCCTCTGGTCCTAGACTCTCCCATGAGGGGAAACATCCTCTCAACATTTACTCTGTCAAGCCCATTAAAAGTCCTATGTGTTTCATTCTTCTAAACACCAGTGAGTAGGGTTCCTACATGTTTAGCCTTCGTTCATTAGACAATCCTTCCATATCCAGGATCATCTTTGTGAACCTTCTATGAATTGCCTCTAATTAAATTTTATCTTTCCTTAAATAAGGGGACCAAAACTGCTCACAGTGTTCCAGACGTGATCTCTTCAATACCTTGTACAGTTGTAGTAAGGCTTCCCTACTCTTATGTTCCAACCCCAACTTTAGGGCAGCACAGTGACTCAGTGGGTTAGCACTGATGCCTCACAGTGACAGACACTTGGGTTTCATTCCACCCTCGGGTGTCTTTGTGGAGTTTGCACATTCTCCCTGTGTCTACGTGGGTTTCCTCCAGATGCTTCAGTTTCCTCCCACAGTCCAAAGATGTGTAGGTTTGGTGGATTTGCCATGCTAAATAGCCCTATTGTATGTAAAAGAAGCGGGGTAGCTTTTAACATGGTTAAATATGGCAGCTAGGGAAGTGATTGCTGGGCCTCTTACTGAGATACTTGTATCATCGATAGTCACAGGTGAATTGCCAGAAGACTGGAGGTCGGCTAACATAGTGCCACTGTTTAAGAAGGGTGGTAAGGACAAGCCAGGGAACTATAGACCAGTGAGCCTGACCTCAGTGGTGGGCAAGTTGTTGGAGGGAATCCTGAGGGACAGGATGTACATGTATTTGGAAAGGCAAGGACTGATTAGGGATAGTCAACATGGCTTTGTGCGTGGGAAATCACGTCTCACAAACTTGATTGAGTTTTTTGAAGAAGTAACAAAGAGGATTGATGAGGGCAGACAAGTCGATGTGGTCTGTATGGACTTCAGTAAGGCGTTTGACAAGGTTCCCCTTGGGAGATTGGTTAACAAGGTTAGATCTCATGGAATACAGGCAGAACTAGCCATTTGGATGCAGAATTGGCTCAAAGGTAGAAGACAGACTGGAGGCCTGTGGCCAGTGGAGTGCCACAAGGATTGGTGCTGGGTCCACTACTTTTCGTCATTTATATAAATGATTTGGGTGTGAGCATAAGAGGTATAGTTAGTAAGTTTGCAGATGACACCAAAATTGGAGGTGTAGTGGTCAGCGAAGAGGGTTACCTCAAATTGCAACAGGATATTTATCAGATGGGCCAATGGGCCGAGGAGTGGCAGATGGAGTTTAATTCAGATAAATGCAAGGTGCTTCATTTTGGGAAAGCAAATCTTAGCAGGACATATACACTCAATGGTAAGGTCCGAGGGAATGTTGCTGAACAAAAAGACCTTGGAATGCAAGGTCATAGCTCCTTGGATTTGCAGGTAGAAATGATAGTGAAGAAGGCATTTGGTATGCTTTCCTTGATTGGTCACAGTATTGAGTACAGGATATGGGAGGTCATGTTGCGGTTAGGTCACTGTTGTAACATTGCGTGCAATTCTGGTCTCCTTCCTATCAGGAAGATGTTGTGATACTTGAAAGGGTTCAGAAAAGATTTACAAGGATGTTGCTAGGGTTGGAGGATTTGAACTATAGGGGGAGGTTGAACAGGCTGGGGCTGCTTTCCCTGGAACATCAGAGGCTGAGGGGTGACCTTATAGAGGTTTATAAAATCATGAGGGGCATGGATAGGGTAAATAGGCAAAGTCTTTTCCCTGGGGTCGGGGAGTCCAGAACTAGACGGCATAGGCTTAGGGTGAGAGGGAATAGATATAAAAGAGACCTAAGGGGCAACCTTTTCACGCAGAGGGTGGTACGTGTATGGAATGAGCTGCCAGAGGAAGTGGTGGAGGCAGGTACAATTGCAATATTTAAGAGGAATTTGGATGGGTATATGAATAGGAAGGGTTTGGAAGGATATGGACCAAGTGCTGGCAGGTGGGACTAGATGAGTTGGGATATCTGGACGGCATGGACGGGTTGGACCAAAGGGTCTGATTCCATGCTGTACATCTCTATGACTCTATGACCCTATATCTTTTTAATTATTTGGAAGCTCCTATTCCACTGCACTGTCCATCATTTAAAAAATTGCCTAATGTGACTTTGAGCCATGGTGATCACACAATCAGTCCTTGTCTCTACTCCATTAGTTAGTCTCAGTAAGTGTGCAATTGGCGAAACTATGATTGATCTCAAAACAACATTAATTACCATGAAGTTTTGACTTCATCATTAGTCGTAACTATGGCATAAGATCTACTGAATTCCCTCAGCTAGTGGAGAAAAAAGTCATCATTGCCTCTCCTGAAAGTCATAATAAAATATACATGGTTGAATTTCAGATAGGAAGAGAAGGCTAGGCTGTAATACCAACAATGTAGCACTACACATGCAGAATGACCCAAAAGAGTGAAATGAAGCTGATGGCATGTATCTATCTCAGCATGAGCTCTCATCTTCACGGAAGATGAGAAAAATTGGAGAGAAATATTTGCTGAACTATGTTTATATGTTTGTATCTAACATATTTTATAATTTCTCCAGCAATTGTCAATAGTGAGCTCCAGTTAAAATTGCAGCGGAGAAGGGCAGCAATGGATGATATTCTTCCCAATCCACCTCTCAGTGATCCAGAGAAGCAGTGAAGCGTGGAAATGAGATTTGGGTGGAACGAAGTTTAAACATGTAGCACCTGGACATTGAAATGTGTGAGGTGTCATTGAGTTCTCTTTTCGATAATATCAAACTAAACCTCTTCACAAAGTGTATAAAAACAAAGTGATTCCGATATCTTCATGAATTTTGGTAATTGTCATTGCTGCATTTCCTATTTTATGGCAGTTAAGTAAAATGCTTAATCATACAACCTGGATCATACTGTGAAGCGCAACAATGTGTCACTGTTCTTTTACACTTAGTTGAACAAGATACAAACGTTAAATTTTGATGGTGAGATTATAGACCTTCTGCCAATTCTTTGCAGGCACCTACCTGAGTTTAATTCAGGCTCATACTTTGATGTACATAGGTTAGTAATCATGATGGTGTATTTACCAGAGAATTTGAGACTCTCTCAGACTGAGATGGATGAGTTGAAGTTAAAACGAGCTTTGTGGGCCCATATTGCTATCTTAATTTAGTGTGAATTTCACTGTTCAACTGGCATATGTGGTCAACTTTAAAGATAGATGAGGGATGTGGTAGTGGTCTTTATGTGTGAAATATCTAAAAGTAGCATTCAAATCAATAGTGAAAAGTTAATAGACTCGATGACTTTTCTCATTCTCTTGTATCTTGTCAGTGGGAAATGAAAAGTGTGCACAAACTGGAATAGATTGTGAAAGGGACAAAAATCTCACTTAAAGGTGAAGGATGAACAGTGAAAGAATGGGTTTCGCCACTGGAGTGCAGCTCCTTCTTAACACCAATGCCTGCATCATGTTAAAAGGTTGTTGTGCAGGAGTACATGTGGACAGTAATATTTGCTTTATAACAAAGCTGAGCTAAGTAACCAGCAGTGCTGTGAAAATCGACCTCGAAATGTTTTTAAACATAGTACACTTTATGTTAAGCACTTTTATAGGATTTAATATTAATTTTGAATGTATTCAAATAGGTTGAAATTATATTTAGTAGATCATAACATAGAACAGACTTATTTTGTTTTTCCACAAGTTTCCCCAAATCTCCACACAATGCAGTGAATCTTGTTAAAAATGGTTTCAAGTGTGTTGATACCCAACCCTCACATTCAGTGGCTATTGTTTATCTGTGATCTTTAACAGTATCACTGGATTTTTTCAGGTGGAGAACATTAAAGAACTACCTGGACCCATCTTTAACTAATAAAATCTAATCCTGTCTTCATCCAGACTTGTGGCATCAACATTATAATTACTAAGAATCCTCCATAATTGTTCTGCCCTAAGTCCAGGAGCATTGAGACTAAATATATTGAACCTCTATTGTTGTCCTGGCTGAATTGAGTGACCAATTGAGTGCAAATCATTGAACCTCTGGCCTATATGACTTACTTACACTCCTCAAATTGTCATTTATAGGGAGCGGGATGGAGCATCTGTAGTTAACACTATAAAAGCAAATGTTTCTGTATACATTTATGGATTGCACTATTCTGTATTTAATTGTAACTATTTTGCAAATTGTTAACTAAGTGAAAATAAAATTGTGACAAGTAATTTACTTAATTGTTGTGATGTTTATAATATTTTAGCCTGTTCTGGGTATTACTAATGTCAGGTGAAATTCTCCTTGTTCAACATTGTTTCAGTCTATGTACTATAAATGTGCACAATAGTGCAAACCTGTAATGTCATCCCTATCTCCAAGTCATAAGGTATGAGTTTCAGTCCTACTTCAGGACTTGATAGCCACAGAAGGTGCGTTAATTATTTGGACACATAGGTTGAGTATGTATTGTACTGTATACATATTGTATGTATAAGCGGGATAAGTAATATGCCCATATTGACACCCACTGTATGTTTAACTTTCTGCCTAAAAGTTTGCAAAGTGAAGCTTGTTAAATCATGCAAGGACTTGTTTCAAGCAGAATCCCACCCAGCAGGAAAACAAATTTGAAGAACAAACGAGGAGGTCTGAGGGATGTGGTGGGCAACAGAGAAGATGTCAGTGAATCTGATCTACAAAACTCTAATCTCAACCCACCTTGCTTGCTCTCCAACAATGTTATACTGTGGGAACTATGTAGAAAGTTGTTGACAGTATCACTGTTTGGAAATATTGGGTAACTGATCTAAAGCAAGTCAATAAGAAAAGTCATGTGACAATAGTGGCGCTGGAATACCAGGAATGGTCTAACCATTACTGTGGAGCAATGGAAAGAGTTAAAAAAAAGGTTTTCCAGCCCAATTTAGCTCATTGCCTCTGTTCTAACTGTTGAAATGTCATATATTTAATCTTATTCCCCAACTATTCCCTTTTCTTCTCCAAGAGTTCTTTTTTAAAAAAACATGATTTATTATATCCATTTCCATTTAAAATCTGTCATGGATTTTCTTGTATTTAAACTTCTGATGTGACATTACATGTGCTCTACATTTTGTATATAAATAAATTCTCTCATTTTACTCCTTCCCCTTTTAGCAATGATCTTACATTTTATGGCTTCTATTTAGTTACTGATTTACCATGACGATGTTTGCTATTTACTTTATCAAGCCCTTTGTGATTTTACTTATCTCTGTCAAATTGCCTCAAATTTCTTGTGCTGAAAATGTGTTGCTGGAAAAGCGCAGCAGGTCAGGCAGCATCCAAGGAGCAGGAGAATCGACGTTTCGGGCATGAGCCCTTCTTCAGGAATTGAGCCCTTCCTGAAGAAGGGTTCATGCCCGAAACGTCGATTCTCCTGTTCCTTGGATGCTGCCTGACCTGCTGCGCTTTTCCAGCAACACATTTTCAGCTCTGATCTCCAGCATCTGCAGTCCTCACTTTCTCCTCAAATTTCTTGTGAAAATGATACCACTTCCTTTAATGTCTCCTTGCAGCCAAAAGGTAGTATTCATATGATCCTCTTGAATCCGCTTGTACTTTCTCCATTAGCCTTGATGTACTTCCCAGAGCCAGGAAACCCCCTAAAGCTGTGCACTGTTTGCACTAATAGAAAAACCCGTGATTTATATCTTTTTAGTACTGACTTTTTCTTTTTGAATTCCATGTCCCTGTTGATATAATTTAGGATCACACATACTTTATTTACAGCTTTATCTATTATTTATCTCAAATATTTGAAAATCTGTGGTCATGACATCCCACAGAATTTCTTTTATCAACATATGCTACCTCTTCAAACAGTTATTAGATGTGACTTGTCATTTGCAAATCCTCATCCTCCATCTCATATGATGTGGCAATGTTTGACAGATGAATTATTTTCATTTTGAGTTGTTATAAAGGCTGCAATATTATGCATCAATGAGTAACCACTTATCCCTAAATAACCACATCCTTTTACCGTCGGAGCTGCCTACTGAATCTCTCTTCCATATTCTGTTAGGCACAATGCCACAACTGAGGTAGGATCTTATGATGATCATTCAAATGAATTGAGACAGACCACAATCACATTCCCCAATGCAAAGCATTTGTGGCTCGTTGACTCAGTGTAGTTTAGTCATTTCCAGCTGCCTATAACTGTGATTGCAAAATTAACTCAATGGTATGTAAAACAAAAACAAAGGATCATTCAACATTTGATACTTAACCTATTTGTCAAAATAATGAATGCACCTTCTGTGACTATTAAGTCCTGAAGTAGGATTCAAATGGGGAGATGATGGGAAGATGATAGCCTATTGGTATTAGTGCTGGACTGTTAACAGAGCCCCAGATAATGTTCCAGGAACCCGGATTCGAATCCCACCACAGCAACTGGTGGGGTTTGATTTGAATTTAATGAAAAAACATTTGGAATTAAGTGTCTAATGATAACCATGAATCCATGTCAGGAAAAACGTTGGTTAGGGAAGAAAGTTGCCATCCTTGGAAGGTCTGGCCTACATATGACTCCAGGCCCATAGTTGACTTAACCACCTTCTGGACAATTAAGGATGGCCAATAAATGCTGGCCTGGCCAGTGATGCCCTCATCTGGTCAATGAATAAAAACTCACCTTCTGGCTCAGAGATAGGGATGCTAGCCTGACATTACAGGTCTGCACCATTATTAGTAGATACATTGTTGAAGCAATTCCTTCCCAATTACGCTCTTGCTGGATATCCTCCCATCACCACCAACACACAATGACAATTGTCTAATATCTATACGATGCACAACAACTCACCATGGCTCATTCAGCAGCACCTTTACAAACCAGTGACATTTGCCACCTGAAAGGAGAGGACAGCAGATACACACTATTACACCACCTGCTGAGTCATATTACTCTCTGAGTCAGACATCATCTGGACTTGGAACTGTATCACCTTGACTGGATCAAAATCCTGGTCAACACTGTGGTTGTTTCTGCATGCTTCAAGAAAGCAGATCACCACCACCTCCAGGGCACATAGGGATAGGTAATGAATGCTAGTGTGACCCACATTCCATGAACAAATCTTAAAAAAAATACTGGAAAGCTGAAGCATTGAACACCTGGAGTAGCCTGGAGTTTGAGATTACCAATTGCCTTTTCAAATAATTGTTTCAAGAGTGATTACAAATTGAAACTTGGAAAAGGATAAGTGATTGGAATTTAATACCTGGGGTAATAAATTAATGATGCGGGAAACATTCAACATATAGGGCCAGAAATTGCTTTAACAATGTTTTGTGTTAGAAATATGTAAGCATTTATGTTGAAAAACAGATAGATTTTCTTTACAATAATTTGCAATGTATTAGTGGCCAGGAGCGTGACTATAATTCTCGATCATTAGCCTCTCAAAATGGGAAAAGTTCCACAGGGTTCTCTATTGAAATTACTGAAGGGATTGCAGAATTTATGATGGTAACACAAAATATTTTACTCGCAGCTTTTCAGGGCTGTTACTTCATGTCTTAAGAATCCTCCTCTGATATTGTCATCCTACTGAATCTGGGAGACCCTCGAAGCTGACAATTCTCTCCTGCAGCTAGGGATGGCTTCCTATGCCTGAAATCTGTTTGTTTTTTCCTGATATCTTGCTATCCATACAGCTGTTACAAGTGCAGGCGACAATTTCCACAACAGAAAAACATTTTGATACTCAGAAAGGTTAAGTCAGTGAGATGGCAATCCATCATTCTGGCTGGTCATGGAAGGCTTAGACAAGGAGCTGAGTGCTAGTGAAGATTCAATGGTTGGAGGATGACCAAAACTATTGAACCCTTTAGAGCGTATACACACAGAGGAAGTGCTTGGAGTCAATGTTAGGGAAGATATGAGAAGGCTGTGTATTAGAAAAAGGCATTTGGCCAGCTTTGAACATCTGAACGAAAGGATCTCTAACAATGGTCTAGCTCCTGTCAGTGACAGTAGTGAATGCAAACTTCAATTTCTACTCTTCCAGTTAGACAGCAATGCCATTTTTCATGTTATCTTGTACAAGAACCTACCTTCAGCAGAGCATTTCACACAGTGTCTCAGTTATCAGACATGGCATGTTCTCAGTGTGGTGA
Source organism: Chiloscyllium punctatum (assembly GCF_047496795.1). Taxonomy (NCBI): domain Eukaryota; kingdom Metazoa; phylum Chordata; class Chondrichthyes; order Orectolobiformes; family Hemiscylliidae; genus Chiloscyllium; species Chiloscyllium punctatum. The sequence continues at coordinate 54,170,149 of NC_092762.1, read as the reverse complement.
GAGGTGAGGTCCATTAGATTCCAATGGACTGCTGACTTTCTCAAAGTGAGAGGGGAAAGATTTAAAAGGGACCTAAGGGGTAACTTTTTCACGCAGAAGGTGCTGCATGTATGGAATGAGCTGTCAGAGGAAATGATGGCGGCTGGTTCAATTACAACACTTAAAAGGCATCTGGATGGGTATATGAATAGGAAGGGTTTAGAGGGATATGTGCCAAATACTGTCAAATGGAACTAGATTAATTTAGGATATCTGGTCAGCATGGACAAGTTGGACCAAATGGTCTGTTCTCATGCTGTAGATCTCTATGACAACTGTTGCTGAAAGCACTACCTCGTGAAGCTGTAACTTCACAAATAAGAAAGCTTCTCATTTGTTGAATGTGATAATTGTCTGTTATGCCCAGTTGTACACCCTACATGTTCACAGAGAGAACCAGGGAAGTGGGCATAGTACCCCCATCTTCAACACTCTGACATCTGTGACTCATTGCCTTGGGCCATTCCAGCTAGGCAGCTTCCTGTGAAAGGGACGACACTAGTGGGTCAGGGAATTGGAGAGGAGGGTGGAACTGCAAGGAAGTTGTATAGAAATTGATCACAAACATCATTCAGTCACTTCAGTATATCAGCATCCTCGTGATGCATCATGAGGACAAGGCTGTCAGTCCCATTCTGCCAGCCTTCTTCACCTTCCATCTCACAATTGTGGGTTTGCAGAAATACCACATTTTCTTGCTTGCACCTCTCCCCTGCTACACATTCCTCTTCCTCCCACTCACACCACTTCAGTGCCCTCTATCACGCTGCACCCCCTCAGGCTGCCATGGACCTGCGGAAGGGAAGAACAAAATGCTAAAACAATGCAGCATTTACAGCTGCTCCAAATCATTATAATCAGTGCTCCTGTTTTCTTTTTTCCCTAACAGCAGCTGCTGGTAATGTTGTAGTGACCATTTTCATCTCTCTCTGAGTAACACATTTTATGTCTTTGCTAACTAACAAATTCTACCTTCCACCTTATCATAGAGCCTCCCTTTTGTATTTTCATCTCCTCCCCATACTCTTCCCTTGATCTGTATTTGCTTAAAGCTTGCTAAATATTAAACACTTTCCAGCATTCAAAGAATCTTTAGAGGGCGACATGGAAGAAAAGATTTATACCTCTTTTTATTCCATGAAGTCTTGTGGGCTACAGCACTCATGCTGCAGATTGCTTCAAGGTCCAAATGGCTTACCATGGTTTTCTTATAAACTGCTTTAAAAACAAATTCTTTGGTGCACCTTAAAACCAATCACAAAATCAGACTCGTGACGGACTCATAAAACGAGTTTAAATAGTCCATCAACACACAGCTTGGTGTTCCAAGCGAAGAATGACCAATTGGTCAACTGATAATACAGGTTTACCTAGATTCGAAACATTAGCGTGCTCTCTCTCTCTCTCAGTCGAATTCTCGCTAGATGGTCCTGAGCAATTAAAATCTTACCACAGTATGGCAAGCAGCATAACTAAAATAGAATCTGTTGGTCTATAATCACAGGATGACACACAACATCCGCTCGAAAGGTAGCATAAAAAGCTCGACTTTTGCTTCTGAAACCCCCAATGTTGGCCCTAAGCTTGTGATCAAATTAGTTGCTATGCACCAGCTTTAATTGTGAAATACTTGAGTGAACTCCTCATGTGGGAGGTTTTGGTTCAGAGGCATGCTGAAAATGGACTATGGACTGTCGAAATGTTGACATATGCCACCCCACTATCAGTTACCAATGGTAACCATTCAGTTGCTTGGCCAACTCAGATTTTCTTATCCATTACTGCACTGATCATAGTTATCCAAACCTGAGTAGGGGGATTCTAGTCCAAGATAACAGATTTCTACCTCTTATACACTTAGTCATTCAGCTGCTTAGTTAGGTGTCACATTGTCCACCATGTTACAAAACCAGGCATTTCATTTGGGTGCTCTTTTCGTCTCAAAAAACTCAAATACTATTCTTCCAAGAAGGATGGTCGTTAGCCAAATATGCCAAATAAGGTGAGGGTTAGGCCAGTCTGGGATACTGGAGGGAACTTGCGCCTAGAAAATGAGGAAGTAATGAATACTTTGCTTCAGTATTCACTACTGAGAGGAGCCCTGATGTTTCTGAGGACAGTGAGAAACAGACTGATATGCTGGAACAGGTTGATGTTAGGAAGGAGGATGTGCAGAAAATTTTGGAAAACATAAGAATAGATAAATCCCTTGGGTCATGCTCTAGGTTCCTACAGGAAGCGAGGGAAGAGATTGCTGTGCCTTTGGTGATGATCTTTACGCCCTCGGTGTCCACTGGATTAGTACCAGATGATTGGACGGTCACAAATGTTATTCCCTTGTTCAAGAAAAGGAATAGAGATAACATTGGGAATTACAGACCAGTCAGTCTTACGTCAGTGGTGGGCAAAATATTGGAGAGGATTCTGAGAGACAGGATTTATGATTACTTGGAAAACCACAGTTTGATTAGAGATAATCAGCATGGCTTTGTGAGGGGCAGGTCATGCCTCACAAACTTTATTGAATTATTTCAGGATGTGACACAACATGCTGATGAAGGTAGAGCAGTGGATGTGGTGTATATGGATTTTACCAAAGCATTTGATAAGCTATTGTAGGCTCATTCAGAAAGTAAGGAGACATGGGATACAGGGAAACCTGTCTGTCTGGATACAGAATTGGCTGGCCCATAAAAGACAGAGGATGATAGTCAATGGAAAGCATTCAGCCTTGAACTTGGTAACCAGTGGTGTTCTGCAAGGATCGGCTCTGGGACCTCTGCTCTTTGTGATTTTTATCAATGATTTGGATGAGGAAGTGAAAGGGCAGGTTAGTAAGCTTCCAATGACATGAAGATTGATGGAGTTGTGGCTAATATGGAAGGCTGTTGTAGGTTACAATGGGACATTGACGTGATACAAAACTGGGTTGAGAAGTGGCAGATGGAGTTCAACCTGGAAAAGTGTGAAGTGTTTAACTTTGGAAGGTTGAATTTGAATACAGAATATGGGATGAAAGGTAGGATTCTTGGCAGTAGAACAGAGGGATCCTGGGGTCCACATCCATAGAGCCCTCAAAGTTGCCACCTAAGTTGATAGGATTGTTAAGAAGGTGTATGGTGCGTTGGCTTTCATTAGCAGTGAGATTGAGTTTAAGAGCTGCAAAGTTATGCTGCAGCTCTATAGAGCCCTAGTTAAACCACACTTGGAATATTGTGTTCAGTTCCAGTCTCCTCATTGTAGGAAAGATGTGGAAGGTTAGAGAGGGTGCAGAGGTGATTTACCAGGATGCTGCCTGGACTGGAGAGCATGTCTTATGAAGAAAGGTTGAGGGAGCTAGGGCTTTTCTCATTGGAGTGAAGAAGGATGAGAAGTGACTTGATGGAGGTGTACAAGATGTTGAAAGGCATAGATAGAGTGGATATTCAGAGGCTTTTTCTTGAAATGTCTACCACAAGGGGGCATAATTTTAAGGTAATTGGATGATGGTTTAGGGGAGATGTCAGAGGTAAGTCTTTATACAGAGAGTGGTGGCTGCGTGGAATGCACTGCCAGCAGTGGTAGTCGAGTCAGATACATTTGGGACATTCAAATGACTCTTGGATAGGCACATCGATGATAATACAATGAAGGGTATGTAGGTTAGTCTGATCTTAGAGTAGGGTAAAAGACCGGCACAACATCGATGGCTGAAGGGCCTGTACTGTGCTGTAATATTCTATGTTCAAATGGAAACATCAATTTTTGTTTCACTCTCCGCAGCCACTTGACCGGCTAAGTATTTTCAGCATTTTCTCTTTTATTCCCTTAGAAGTTTGAGTTGTTTTATTTCAAAGTCAGGATCCTGCCAACACTCATCAGATACTGTCAAAGAAACGTGGACGAGTTACCTAACTGCCCCCAGCACCTGACAGCCTACCTCAATAAAAGTCAAAAGCAAAAATATATATTAGTGGTTACCTATTGTGTAGGTTTGGAAGACTGAAATCTTCAGGAAGGGAAGGAACAAAATGAAAATTGTGAATGAGAAGAGCTATGATTAAGCCAAAATTCTCCAGAATATTTTACTGCAGTGCTATATGGGATAAACAATTCTAATAAAGGTCATACTTTGTAGAATGTGGAGTGCTGAGATGGTCTTTGCCCTGCTGGTGGGAAAATTGCATTTTTCTGAAGCACAACAGCATGTGGTTCAACACTTGGCAAAGAAATGTGTTTGTGAATTGACTATTAAATTGTACAGTTGTTTAAAATATAGTACTCCCCTTTAAATGTTTAAATTACATAGGAGGACAGCCAGTCAGACTTCCTCTGAAGAGGTTTAATGTAGACTGACAATATGATTGTTAAGTACAGGACTTGGCAATGAGTCAGCCCACTCCAGATTCATGTGATTCTTTGAGCACCCTACTTATCTTGCCTTATTTTCTCTATTTGTGTTTTGACATCAAGTAATTGGAAAATGACTAACAATATTTACATGAAAGAGCAGAAGACTCCATTAAGGGCTCTGTTTCATTATAGGGCAGGAACACATTTTGTTTTCTTGAATTGCATGCTGCAAGTAGATGAAAGATCGATGTTGGCCCCATGCCCCGACAGCCATGTTCAAGCTCTCCAGGGTTTGTTGGAAGTTCACGCTGGCTTAGGCCTCATGCCAGTGTGGAGTGAATATTCAATCTTTCAGCTGTGGCTGCAACCAACACCTGAGCTCTAAGCCATGGGCTGTGTCACGCTATCAAGGGTTGTGATTGTGAAGCAATTGGAAGGTGAAGCAAGGGCACTGTGTGACTTGTGCACAGCAGGGCTGTTTCAGGGGAGCTTCACACACCCACTTTCCACCAAGGCCTGAGGTCACCAAGAGAACAAGAATCTAATGATGGCCATAAATCCATCGTTGGGGGGGAAAAACCTCAACTGCCAAGCTGATCTGGCCTGGCCTGGCCTACATGGGAATCCAGATCCATAGCAAGGTGGTTGACTTTTAACTGCCCTCTGGACAATAAATAGATTGGCAATAAGTGCTGGCCTAGCCAGCGATGCACTTATCCAGTGAATGAATAAAAAAAACAATAAGATGAGTAAGTGGTTAAAAGACAAATCAAAAAGATTACTCAAAAGATGGAAAAAGCTGCCATCCAAACTAGAGATGTAGCTGAAGTCCCAAATAAATACCAGAAGATGTTCCTTTGTTTCTTTTCCCTTCTTGCAATGCGAGTATCATTGAAAAGGCATTCATTTGTTGTCCATCTCTGCCGCTGAGTGGCTGGGTGTGGTATATTAGAGGACAAACAGTCAATCTGGTGTTATATGTAAGTCAGATCAAGAAAGGATGGCCGAGTTCCACCACACTCCCACCTCCATCCCATCCCTTAAAGGATCAGATAGTTTTCAGAACAATTGACAATAGGTTCACAATAGGTTCACAATCACCATTATTAGAACAAGCTTTTAAAATGAACGTATTTCCAAGTTTTATTACTTGATGTTAAATTCCACCAAAATTTGAACCCATGAGCCCAGTGCATTAGCCCAGGATTAGTCGGACAACATTACCACTACATAATCATCTTCTTCTTAATGTAGGAGAGGTAAAGTAATTGCCACCAACAGGAAAAAAAAGCAAAGCATTAAAGGCATAAAGGTGGTGGGGGCTAGCCCTCAGTCTTAGGTTGGGATGGGGGAGGTGCTGTTGGTCAGGTGGTCTCAGTCCCAGGCCAGTCTACACCCAGTCCAGGTTTTGGTCACACTTATTTGACCACTCGGGGTGGATAGTCATAAGTGGGGAAATGTGTCCTGCTATGGTATGGGGAGCAGGAACAGGTCAGTTCCGTAGCAGCACCATAAGCAGTCAGGGGAATATGTAATCATCATGTCAGACATACTCATCAGAGTCAGGGGAATAGGTCTGGGGTGAATACAGTCCCAGGGGTTGGTGTGTTCATTGTTGATGTAGATATAGGGGGTCTCAAATTCTAGAAACGCTGCAGTATGGAAGCAAGTTATTCAGCCCAGCAAGTCCACACCAACCTTCCAAAAAGCATGCCACCCAGAACAAACTCTTTCCCCCCCCGTTCAGTTTTTCATCTCTGGGATTGCTGCCTCTAAAGGCCCCACTTTGGTCTTCCTGCTGGCCTTCAGCATTTTCAAATTGCAGAATTCTTCCATGTGCACGAGGATCTGTCCAGCATTTCAATCACATCCCTATTGAATCTTAACCTCAATTATTACAGCTGATATATTTTCAATGCAGAAACATCACAACAAAGTTAACCTTCCAAGCCTGAATAACAAGATTATTATAGCATGGATATTCCTCTTTTTGGACTAAGTTCAAAAGCAGGAATGTCTTTAATGGAGAAACTCAGCCTCCCTTGTTCAGAAAACCCACTGGATCAAATGTCCGTCAGGTAACAATGGGCGGCCAGCTGGCTTTTTAATCAAATTATGAAGGATAAACTGGAAAACTCCACTCATCTAGGCCTGCACCTGCACAATTTCATAGTTCACGTAATCTCTACAGGATAGAAACAAGCCATTCGGCAAAACAACTCCACACTGACCCTCTGAAGAGCATCCCACCTAGACTTACCCCCTCTATTCCTATAACCTGGCAATTCCCTTGGCTAATCTACACAGACCTGGACACTATGGGCAATTTAGCAGGACCAATCCTCCTAACCCACACATCTTTGAACTGTGGGAGGAAACCCATTCGGGCATAGGCCTGAGGGTGGAACTGCTGTGAGGCAGCAATGTTGACCACTGAGCTACTATGCTGCCCAGCACTGTATTGGTCAAGGCTTTGGTTTCTATTAGGGCACTTTTGCCTGTACACCTCACTGACCAGTGCCAAGAAAGGTATGCTGTTAAGAGGAGTGGTTTTGGGGTCTTTATATTGGTTAGACGGCTATGGATCTCATAAGTCATACCCATGCCTTTGGTACAGTCCCCAGGGGTATCTGACCAAACACATCACTGCCAGTATGATATGGTCAGAGTGCTGCACAATACGTTAGCTCACATAACATACAGCAGAAGGACAAGGCGTATTGAGACAGATGCTTGAAGTTTATTAACACCACCGTTATAAAAAGGTGTCAAGACTGTCACTGTCTGGGTTCTATGCATTCTGATGTTTGATACATCACATGACTAAAACACTACTCATAACTGACTGGAAAGACAACACTATACTGACTCAATTGCACTGATTACTGAAGGGGAGAGGAGGAAGTTTGTACAGAAATGTCACATGCCATTCTAAAGGTCTTAAAAATGCACAGCCTTTCTGGGATATGTAATATCAGAACATTAATTGACAGACATGCCCCATCCAAACTGACACTGCTTCACTAGCTAGTTTCACTGCTTTTTGCTTGTCCTTGCTTGGGGCTCAAGCAACAACAGCCCAAGTGGGTGCAGTAAGGGCCTTAATTGGTGGCAAGCCACTGAAGTCCATCATGAACTAATCTGAGGTGGAAGGAAGGATGATCTTCCATAGCCAACCCATTGTCCTACAACTGTCCCTATCACTTCTCAGGAGGGGAAGATCCTAGCTCATGAATTGAAACGAGAACCATACTTTAGAGTAGCTGTGAACTGTTGCTTTTTAAAAATAGACCAAATCAATGACAAACACTAAACAGCAATGTTGGTGCAATTAATTTTTAATACAATATTAAACATTAATGTGAAATGTCAATCTTTATATACACTATTAATTGGATGTTGAAGCCAATGTGTTACTAAGAAAATGCAAAATGAATTTTACAAGTAAAAATAAATACTGAATTTAGAACCAGTCACAAAAACGCAACAGCCCAGATTCCATTTCTAAAAGATTTAAACATGTAAACTTAATCCAGTAGAATACTTTCACTGTTATCACAGTCTGCATATGGTATAAAATAGAATTCTCTGTCTAACAGTCAGCAGTTCTCAGCTCCCCTGTTAATGCATTTACTACTATTGTTTAAACACCAGGAAATCCCTCTTCCTAGCACTTGTCACATTCAAGTCAAATACTCTCTGCATTAAGTGCTACCCCAGTTAAATTACTTCTAGGTGCACAAATATCCTTATAATCACATCATTTACTGTAATTTCAGACATTATACAAATGCAATTTCATTCCTTTCACACACAGTGCACCACAAAATGTCTGCTCCACCAAAAGAGGCATAAAATGCACAGAACACAGACTGGGGTAATTGAGACATGCCAATATTGCACTGAATTCAATAAAATACACTTCCTTTTCATTTGGCCTCTACTCTGTCATCCATGAAGGTTTGAAATAGAGATATACAGGTAGCATGTGCCAAATCTGAAATTATAACAACATTCAGCAATAGTGACTTATTTTAAAAGACCCTATTGTGTTAAAGCCTGCATTGGGTTCCCCTTAATTGTGAACCCATAACAGATCATGACATTCATTAAAGTAGCTTTGTTAATTAATGGACTGAAAGGAAACAGACCCCAAGTGGTGTCATATCCATTCCTCGTGTTTACTAGTACAGAGAAGGCAGGATAAAATACCCAAATAGATGTACCTCTTCTCAGAAAAGTTTGTGGTCAAATGTTGTGCTTGGTACAATTAAGCACAACCCAGCAAAATACCCATGCTCTACCCATATTTAACTGAGACCAGCTAGTTTGCAGATTGCGTTAGATTTTGCCTCAGTTGTGAAAAGCAGCCAGCAGTAGTAGAGCTCAAAAGAGACTGCACAGATGATGTGGTCAAATCATTAAGAATCTTTTAGAATCTCAAATGGTACTTATCCTATGGTAATTACAAGGAGGAAGACTGCATGGTAAGGAGCCTCATTGCTCTCAGCCAAATTCAGCCTGAACTACAATCCTATTGCCTTTGATGGTCAGTTTCAAAATATTCTTGGAATATTGACTAACAAGCATCCATCTTGCCAGATGGATATGAGCTCACAGAAAGCTTGATAGTGTTCAGAATTCTGGTAATCCGAATGGGCACAAGTCTATAAATCTTCCTTTCCCATCTCATACAACCATATTGAAGTAACAAGCTAACAGAAGGGGTTTTACAAAAATCAGGATCAACTAGAAGAAAATAAACAAGAATGATTTCTCAGCCTAGGCTTACATTTGGTGCACTCCAGACTGTGGAAACAAGATAACATCAAATTTAATAAGAAAAAAAAGTGCGTGGATAGAGAACTAGCACTACTCATTCAAGTTTCTTTTTAGGATTCCCATTACTGCAATTGGCTCAATTGCATATCTTGATTTTCGGATGACTATACTATTTTCTATAACTTAAAATGTCCCATGTCCCCAGCGAGAACAGAAATAAATTTTTACAGGATTGGATAAAGCAACAATATTTTTATCATGATACTGATTAACTCCTCTCTTCTGTTCTGGGTTTAGAGAAAACAGGACAGTAGAAAATCTGTTTATATCATGGGTTGGTTATTATGATCAAAAGATATTACAATGTAAAGCCACCCTCAAAAGGGAGATAAATGAACATCACATGAGATTCCACCAGAAATATTTGTTCAATCATTGGCTATAATTAACATTTTCAGTTTATTATTTTTAAAAACATTTCACAATCAAGGCTGCGCATCAAGGTTTTAGTGTCAACCACAAACAGAAGCAGAGACTCAATCACAAGTCTCCATTTCTGAAAGAGTTCAAATTCAAATCATTGTAAATTTTAAAAAAGGCCAAAGGTCCACACTCAGGTGGGGTGTGGAGAATCTAGTTTCCAGTCTTCGGTTCCCTTCTCAAGGCAGTTTTCAGGGTACAGTCTTTGCTTTAGTATGAGCTGGGTGCAGTAGCATGGAAGCTTGGTCAATGACTTCTAGGTTAGGCTGGCGGTGGAGCTGCTCGTCCCACTGTTGCGTTTCTGCAGTGATTTGACAGCACTCGGTACCTGAAGCCCTGTTTGCACAATAAAACTGCCGCACCAGACCTGGAGTTGGTGGGGGGGTGGGGGGGGGGGTGGGGGAGGGGAGGGGAGGTGTGGGAATGGAGAAACAGGGGGAACAAAAGCAACATTATAAAACATCCAACAAGTTGTCACTGTGTGTCTTGTGGGGTGAGCAGAGAGTGGAACTGTGACCATCAAACAGAAGACCAATTGCAGAGACGGTGAAGTATATTTGGAAAAAGGGAGGGAGAGTGGTAGAACCATAAATAAGCATGGAGAATTTCAGAATACAAATGTGGAAGTGGTGCTCTAGTTATTATTTACAAAGAGTCATTTTTTGTGTAATTATTTGAACTGGCTCCAAATGCATTGAAGAGAAAAGTTTAGCAAAGGCCCCATTTCTACAAAATATTCCCTCAATGTTCTGGTGTGAAGACGATTAGAAAATAAGTCAGCTTCCCTGCCTCATCAAAAGGTACCCAACAATGACACTCCTGCTTCCATTTCTGGAGATAAAAGTGGGTTTTAGATAAGGCAACATCTATTTTAATTCAGCTGAAAATTCAGACTAGCTAGATCAAAAGGTCTGCTGGGGATACACAAGATCTCTCTGTGGGGATACACAGGAGAAAGTTTCCACTTTCAATCACTCCCTTATTTCTCATCTCTTCTTCACTATATCATATTAGTATTAAATTAGAATTGGGCACTCTCAGTCACTGGATGTCATGATACTATACGGAGTAAGTAAGAGCAATTTGCAGACACTACTTGATTGCGTTTGAACTTTATTATAAGTGGAGTTGTCACTTTTTTGTCCCCAAGATAGTTTAAACTTAAAAGACAAGACTTGCAGTTAAGGCAATCACTGACTCGACATTACATGAATTGGCAGAGATAAGGTCATACATGTACTTCAACATTTCTTGGGCTATTCAGCATTTTATCACGAAAACAATCTGTTTTATTGGAGTCAAGGAAATATTTTCCTCTTCTGTGATACCTTTTTCCTATTTTTCCAAGATATTAGATCTAACTTTTAGACCTAGTTTTGGGAGGAATTGAGAATTATTTCAAATTCTGAAAAATCCAGTCTTTTTGTGAAGAAAACCTCGACCAAATTTTCACAGGCAGAGTGATCCAGTCTCTTTTCAAAAACTGATATTTAATTAAATTGTAAATTAATCTCAAAACATATTGCAGTAGTACAGGATGTTGGTGAGGCCACTTTTGGAGTGCAGTGTACAGTTCTGATCACGCTAATATAGATAGGATATTATTAAACTGGACAGGGTGCAGAAAAGATTTCCAAGGATAGTACAGGGACGGGAGGGTTTGAGTTATAAAGGAGATGCTGGAACCTTTTTCACTAGAGTGTACGTAGTTAAGGGGTGACTTTATATAGAGGTTTATAAAGTCATGAGGGGCATAGATAAAGTGAAGGGCAAAGGTCTTTTCTCGTGGGTGGGGGAGTTCAAAACTAGGGGGCATAATTTTAAGTTGAGAGGAGAAAGATTTAAAAGAGATCCGAGGGGCAACATTTTCATACAGAGGGTGGTTCATATGTGGAATGAAATGGCAAAGGAAGTAATAGATGCAGGTACAGTTGCAACATTTAAAAGACATTTGGATAAGTACACGAATAGGCAAGGTTTATAGGGGGATAATCGGCCAAAGTGGGACTAGTTTAGTTTGGGAAACTTGGTCGGCATAGATAAGTTGGACCAAAGAGTCAGTATGACTCTGACTAGGAATCAATGACCATGCAAATAAAAATGCTTTTAATCTGAAGTGTTCAGAGAGTCACACAGCACAGTCCAACCAATGCATGCTGATCATAATCCCAAACTCAACTAGTCTCACCTGCCTGTGCTTGGACCATATCCCTCTAAACATTTCTTATGCATGTATTTATCCAAATGGTTTTTAAAACATTGTAATGGTACCCACATCCACCACCACATCAGGAAGTTCAAGTGGTGGAAACTAAACATTCAAAGCAAATGCTTCAACATTTCTACTTTGAGATATGGTTGATGTTAATTACTATATAATTCCTTGAAAATAATCATAGGATCATCTGAGGAGAAAGTACAGCTTTAAAAAAAAAGTGGATATTTGCAGTTTGCAGATGCAAACCAAATAAGACATAATTCTCAGAACTGCAATTTTATGAGAAAAAAAATGGTGTTGGGAATCAATATGCTTCAGGTACAATAACTAATACATTTTTGGATTTTGAGACACCTCGGTCAGTTTCTGGCAACTGTAAAATAGGAAGCAATGTCAAAATTAGCAAAGTGTCTGAATCATTAACAGTAGGTTGATGTTAAACTGATGGCTCTGTCATCTTGGATTTGGGTGATGTTGGTGGTACAGATCTATCCTGCACTCAGTCAAATGCAGCAGCCTGGATCCATTTGCCTTTCGAAACATCTTTCTTCGGTATTCAGGCTATAGACTTCTCAGAGCAAAATCCAGCTAAGATCAAGAATCAGGTCCAATGTTTGCATTAAAATTTTGTTGTGGCAGGGCCAACTTCTTTAAAAACAGGCAGAGGCAGACCCTTTCATTATTTTATGAAGAGTCACTAATATGGAACATGGAACAAATCCTGCATTTTAATGTCTAGGCTGTTCTACTGTCGAGAATGAGGCTGCAGAGAGGGAGCATTTGCTTGGCAAAAGAAACTAGCTAAGTTTGGATTTAAATGTGAGCAAGGTTTCTGAGAATTGTCAAATAGGCTAACAAAGTTTTGATAAACAGTTTGCTATAATTATCTGGGAGGAAGTGAATTCTCATTGCTGACTGGAATTAAATCAAAGTATTAACAACTAGTCTACATAGAAAATAACTTGCTACTCAAAGTCTCTTTTCCCTCATATGATGCAAACCACAGCCATATCTATATCAAACTGTGCAAATTATACTATTAACCCTTTAAGATGCATGCGAGTTTTACAATTTAAAGCACTTGCGCATGATAGGAAGTCAAAATGTTAAATTTGTATGCTGGACTTTTGTACATAATAAGTCATTAGCCTGAGACATTAACGGCTTCTCTCTCCAGAGTGTGGAGGTGTTGGTGCTAGACTGGGGTTAAATCACAGGATTTCAACATAACATTGTGTCGTGTGGCTTCTGACTCTCTCCAGAGGTTGCGTTGGACTGCTGAATATTTCCAGTATTTACTGTTTTTATTATACATTAAATAAAGTTTGGGAACCTCAGATCCGAAACTTCTGAAGACATGCGATGCCTTTGAAATTACAGAGAGTCAAGCCAGTAAGATCATGTACTTGGTCACCTTTCCATTTTAAGTCTATTCAACATATATATTCAGACTGAAAAGCCAGCACGGAGAGAGTACAGCACTTACCATGAAGGCAGGAAGGATAGGCTGTGTGAACTTTGTTCGAAATGAATGAATCAGTTGCTTTGTTTTGGCATTGTAGAATGAAAGGTGACCTTAAAAACAAGAAAAATAAAGCGTTTTACAAATTGCCTCAAATAAATTACCAACTTCTCAAACTTTAGAATTGAAACAGTGCTGATTCTGCTCCAAAAATTCTGGAATAAGGAAAACTGGTGTAGGAATGGGCTGCAGGAATCATCGCTTCGATTTTCCATTCCATTGCTGGGGTGTCATCCACACTTTCCTCTCCATGTGACCTCCCATGTAGATGTGTGCACTGTACTGACTGAAAGGCACAAAATGTGCCTATTGAAATATATCGCTACACTCTCCATTAGTATTGCCTACACAAATCTGTAATTCAATATATTGAAAAAAAAATGTTCTTCCAGTTATCTTTCTTTTCCATGTGCTGCCATCTTCCTCAGTTGCATTGTTGCTATGACCAAACTAAACTGACATTTTAAGTCAAAATTATCACCCAAATTTGGAAAGGCTCAGATCAACAAACAAGTTCTCAGTTTGTAGCAACACTAGGGATAATAACTTGCTCTATCTTATTTATTCTTTAACGAGATGTGGGTGCCACTAGCTAGGCTGACATTTACTGCCCATACATAATTACCTTTGAAGAGGAGTCAGCAAGCTGCTATCTTAACCTGCTGCAGTTCACGAGATGTAGGGTCCTCTACACTGCAATTAGACAGCTCCACTATTTGACCCAGCATCAAATGAGGAACAATCATATAGTTCCAAGTCAGGGAGGGAACTTGCCAGTGGTGGTTTTCTCATGTAATTGATACTCTTGTCCGTCTAGGTGCTAGAGTCTGCCCTTTTGCAAAGCCCTGTTGAATGAACGTTGATCAAGTTGCTGCTGTGCATCTTATAATTAGTTTACAGTGCTGCCGCTGTGTGTTGGCAGTGGTGGAAGGAGTGAATGCGAAAGGGTCTGGATGGGGTGACAATCAAGTGGAGTGCTTTGTTTTATAATGATATTGATTTGATTTATTGTCACATGTACAATGAAAAGTTTTGTTTTGAAAGCTGTATAGGCAGATCATGCCAAACAAAGATCATAGCGTGATTGAACAGAGTGAGGAATACAAAGTTACAGCTGCAAATGAAGATGTACAAAAAGCAAGATCAACATTAGATTTGAACCTTGAGATGTCCATTCTGAAGTCGAATAACAGCAGAGAAGAGGCGGTTCTTGAACCTGCCGGTATGTGTGTTTAAAGTTTTGTATCTTCTGCCCAATGAGAGAGGTTGGAAGGGATTATAACCAGGTTGAGAGGTCTTTGATGATGTTGGCTGTGTTTTTGAGGCACTGAGAGGTATAGACTGAGTCAATGGTGGGAGGCTGACTTGATGGACTGGGCTCTGTTCACAACTCTCTGTAGTTTCTTACAATTCTGGTAAACTAATCTGTAAATTCTGAGACCTTTGTCTCTGCTCCACCCTCTACAACTGGAACTGCAATTCATGAGGATAGCCAACAGTACCTCCTATACGACAATCTTCATCATCAGCATCCCACAAGGATGCATACTCAGCCCCGTAGCAAGCCATGATGCACCCAGATAGAATGCATTTGTACAGTGCATGGGTAAATGTTGGTGAATGTCTTCATGGACATGTCAAATTTCCTTAGCCTCCTGAGGAAGGAAGAGGCGTTGTTGTGTCTTCTTAATTATTGCATCAATCTGGGACCTCCAGGACAGATTGTTGGTGATTATCATTCTAGGAACTTGATGCTCTTGACCAATTCCACCTCAGCTCCATTCATGTTGATGTGGGCGTGCTCTCTTTCTTACTGCTTGAAGTCAATGATCGATCCTTTAGTTTTGCTGACATTGTTGCCTTTATACTACATTACGAAGCACTCACTCTCTTCCCTTTATTCTGTCTAGTCATTGTTTGATTATCTAGCCTATAACAGTGATGTCATTAGCACACTTTTAGATGGATTTTGGACATAATTTGGCCACACACACAGTCATGGATGTGCAGGGAATACAGTAAAGGGCTGAGTGCGGATCCTTGTGGGACACTGGTGAAGAAGATTGTCGGATAGGAGGTGCTGTTGCCTATCCTCATGGATTGCAGTTCTAGTTGCAGAGGGTAGAACAAAGAACTAGGCCTCAGAATTTGGAGATTAGTTTGGTTGAAATTGGAGTTGTAGTCAGTAAGTGGAAGCCTGATGTAGGTATCCTTACTATCCAAATGTTTCAGGGATGTGCACAGGGCTAGGAGGATGTTGTCAGCTGTGGACCTGCTGCACCAGTAGGTGAATTATAATTGCTTCTTCAATGCTGTTGGAGCACAACTCATCCAGGTAAATGGATAAGATCCCATCGATCTACTGATCTAAGCCATGTAGATGGAGGACAGGGTTCAGAATCAGGTGGCAAGTTACTCACCACAAAAAAAACTTTCAGCTCGTAGATATTCAGATTGGAGATGATCGCCTCCTTTCGTTTGAACCTCGCTAATTTCCAAAACTGTTGGGAACAATGCTTCAAATCCTACAACTTGGAAGCGCTGCTCCTGATTTGGAACTATATTGCCGTCCCTTCACTGTCACTGGATCAGAATTCTGAAACTCACTCCCTAACATCATTGCGGGTGTACCTACTACAGTTCAAGGCAGCAGCTCACCATCATCTTCTCAAGGGCAGTTAGGGATGGGCAATATGTGCTGACCAAGCTATCATGCCCCTCGAAAGAAAGAAAGAAAGAAATAGTGCAGCAAGTTCTAAGGTCACCTGGAAGCAGGATACAGTCAGTTCTACCAGAACATAGTAGCTCCATTCTCATATAACCCCATGCTATAAGAAAATCGCATAACAGCAACATCATTTAAACTAGTGGGGTCAGAATCATGTTATAATCGATACATACTTTAAAACTTTGTGCGTTAGAAACTATGTCCCTATTTCATAAATCACGTTTTGGCAAATTTGCTTAAATAAACATTATAGCAGAATGATGCGTATTATCTCCAGATATACTGGACCTGAACACCAGGGGCCAGTCGAGGGGGCTAGATGGTGGCAACCAGGTGAAAGGAGACAAACACATTCTGTTTTAATTCCTCCTCAGTGTTTTGTGAAAGTCACTGGAGGACAAGTAAATTGCTATACAGCACTTTAAACAATTAGTAAATGAAACAGTATGAATAGCAGCCTTGTTTCATTTTAACGGAGGGAAAGGATGCAATTCTTGCAACTTGACCATAATTAATGGGTGCAAATTATGCATGCTTTTAGCATCAGGGAAGATTTTTCATTCAGCAGGATTGTGTCACAGAGGAAATGACGTGTAGAATAAAATGAAGATCTAGTGTACTTACTAGGCTAAAATCTAATCCAGAGACAGATTAGCCTTAAAATACTTTGTCGTTGTGGATAGAGTCGAACTCTTCTTAACGCAATGTAATGCCTTTCAGTGCATTTAGATCTATATGCTGCTATCTCCAAATTACCTCCTGAACCTTGAATGTCTGAAGTCGACCTAAAAAGCAGCATTGTGACTTGAATCAATTATACGATAAACTCGTTTGACAAAAATAGCCTTCTTTCCAATGACGTTTAAGCACAGATCAATTCTAAAGATTTGGATTAGCTTAACTCCGTTGCTCGTTTGTGCCAAACAGTTCGGACTGCAAATTCCATTCCATTATTTCAGCACTTCAGTACCAAGTGATTGTTGCATTAGCCACAATCAGATCAGATTGCAGATCGTTGAATGGTGAATAAAATTCAAGAGGCTGAGTAACCTACTCCTGCAGCCTCATTTTTCACATATACTGGGGAAAATGTAGCAATATCACTTGATTTGTAGTCCAAGCACCAATGCTAATGTTTGTAGGATACAAATTCCAATAGGAGTTGTATCCTACAAACATTCAACATCCAGGATTCAAACACTACTGGACAGTTAGTGGCATTGGCATTAAGAAAATTGTAATTAAAATATGGTCTTTGTAACAATGACCAATAAAGCATTATTCTCATTAAAAATTGTCTGTTTTGCTGATGTCCTTCAGGGAAGGAAATTTGCCCTCCTAACCTTGTCCAGTCTATAGGTTCTTCCATACCCACAGCAATGTGGCTGAACCTTACATCTCTTCTGAAATGGTCATAGCAAGTCACTCAATCGAAAGGAAATGGACAACGGGCAACTGGTGCTAGTGATACCCACTGTCCAAAGAATTATTTTTTTTCAAAGTTTGGGAGAAGATTTGTAGCTCGGGTGCTTGTTGTTGTAGTTCTGTTTACCGAGCTGGGAATTTGTGTTGCAAACGATTTGTGATGCAGACAGCTAACGATCTGCATTCATGAACACCAACTAGCCACGAACCGAAACGACCAGCTATCCCTTAGTAGCCACACACGCAGATGACAAGCAACATGAATTCGACTGGGACAACACTACTATTATAGGGCAAGCCAAACAGAGAACAGCCAGGGAATTCCTAGAGGCATGGCACTCATCCACAGATTCTATCAACAAACACATCGACCTGGACCCAATATACCGGCCACTGCAGCGGACAGCTGGAACTGACAACCAGAAGTGGCAAAGACAGGCCACTATAAATGCCGGAGGAAACATCACAGAAGCACTTCACAGGAGGCTCCCAAGCACTGGAGGAGGTCACCTAGACAGGGGACGAAACATTTGCAACACAAATTCCCAGCTCGGCGAACAGAACCACAACAATAATTTTTTTTAAAGTTTGGATGGGCTTTCCCTGGTAATGGTGAACATGAAAAGGTAAAACAGTACAATGTGAAGAACAGGGAGCTTGTTCTCCGTGAACTACCAGTCCAAGAAAATGAAACTAGATCAATTGGTTGTTCATCTCACTTGTTTGTAGAATCTTAGTAGGAAGAAATCAGCTTCCAAAATAATTCATAATAACCATGCAATTGCATGAAATACATGGATTTGTTGAAATGAATAACATGGATGCATCCAAGGGAGAAAGGTCTAAAGGGATATACGTTGATCAGGTTAGAGAAAAAGGGTTAAATGGAACATGAAACACTGCCATAGATGAGATACACTGAACAGTCAATTTTGAATGCAATATATTTCTATCTAATCATTTAGAATTTTCAGAGATACAAAAAAAAAAGTTACTGAACAAACTCAACTTCATTCTTTAAGGCATCATGATTAGGCAATGAGATGTTGGAGGTGCAGGAGAAGTTGATATAATAATATGTGAAAATTTTAAATTTAGCAATAGAAAATACTTAACATTTAGGCAAGAAAATAATAAAACTTTAAACTTAGCATAAAGAAACAACAGATATCTGAAGCAATAAGGAATTTCATGAATTGGATTTTGAAATAACTAAAAGCAGTAATGTTTGATCTCACGCACTGGTGTTGAAACAGTAAAAAAAAAAGTTAAAAACTGAACTACGAAGCACATGCCCCTACAGTCAGAGGTTTAAAAATATTTAACAATTACAAAAATAAAGCTTTTGTCAAGTTTTTGATCTCCCCATGCCCAAAGATCTCTATCAAGGCTATAGTGAGGGACAGTTTCTAGATAATGGCCAATGATAGCCATAGCTAGTTGACAGGGAATGCATTAACTCATCCTTGTCTGCTGCCTGTCACAACAATACTCTGGAACTGAGAGAAGCATTTAAAGAAAGAAAACGCAGTTAAGTCATTGAACACATTGACGTAGCCAGTTATCACTGTTGCCCCTACCTGATGTTTTAATGTACATTGAACAAATTCAGCATTCAAAACTGAAATCATGGACACGGGGTATAGACATTAACCATTTTGGCACAAAACAAGGGGTAGAGGTGAACTGGAATCCCAATACCTTCACTGTAGTTACAATAAACTCCGATTCTCTCAGGTACTGAGATATCCAAGACTTTGGCTTTGTTGTTGTGTTTGGCGGTAAAGCTGACTTGCAGCCAGTTATTGAGATGAAGACACCAGGAGGCATTGGTCTTTCCCAGTTGATCAAATTTGCCCAAAGTCCTGTAGGCCACACCTACAATGAAAGCCTTGCTGTCCCTTTCAAATGTGACCTCCCAGTAATGCTGTCCACCATCAATTAGAGTATCCCCTGCAGAAAACAAAAGTGATTATGCACATGAAACAGTTCAATTCCTTGTTCCCACGGAAGATCTATTTCCTGCCACAGAAAATGCTCACCACAAGCAAAATCTGTTTAATTAGTTCTGGAGTGCAGTCAACAATATTTTTTTTTAAGAAAAAACAAAAATCAGCAGTGCAACCTGGAAAGTAGGATTGAATTTTTTTTGGAAAAGTACACGAATAGGAAAGGTTGGAAGGGAGATGGGCCAGGAGGAGGTAGAAGGAACTAGTTTAGTTTGGGATTATGTTGTCATGGACTGGTTGGACCAAATGGTCTGATTCTGTGCCGTTTGACTCTAAGTAGTTGAGGATTTATTCCTAAAAGAAATTCTGCGCTGGCTTTTTGTTCTAAGAAAAATAGTTAAACCAACAGGTTACCTGTATGCCTTCACCTCTTCATGAAGAGCCTTTCTGCAGAATACAAACTTCCCAAATATTCTAGTCATTCAAGAATGCCCTCCAGTAACTGCACAACTATGACTTATTCAGTTTCTCTTTGGGATCGAATCATTAACTTGCTGCATCTATTATGTAGGAGGCTGAACTGTTGAAGCAATTAGAGGGGATTCTTAAAGCAACTGCCAATCTTCCTTCATAGCTTAAGGAAGACTCAGTGTGAAGTCTCCTAGAGAGAGGACATTTCTAAATATAAATTTGGTTGAATGTCTGGTACATTCAGGATTCTGTTCTGTTGTTAGTGCAAATCTAGATGTTTTAAACACCAGAGGAAACACAATGGAATTTAAAAACTCTAACCTCCAAACCCTGCAGCTCTGCATCATTCCTTTAATAGGTTTCACAATAAAGTGACTCTGTAGTGCAATAGCCAGGGTTAGCACAAGGCCATTTGCTTCAAACCTTCAGCTTGATGCCCCTTACCTATCCCAAAGCATATCCCAGATGATATTGGTGGAAACAATGTCATGAAAGGCCAGTGGCAAGGTGAGAGTGGGTTCTATGGGTGAGCAGGTTAATAGGAATTCACTTTGTTAAAAAAAACAGGCAAGACAGAGAAGCAAATATAAGTTTTAAAACATGCCTAAACTGTAAAACATGCATATTCTGCAAACTATTCACAATATTTACATAACATTGAAAGTGATACCACAAAGTCAAATATTAGCAGTTAACTACCCACAGAAAAAGCTGCTGACACTGAGTAACATTTCATTCGTGCTCTGCCTTGCAATCCACTGACTCATGCAAATTCTGTGAATAATATTGATACCACTGAGGATCTGGTTCAACCTTTTGCAATTAGCTAGTTAGACATTTCATGTGTACATCTCATGTTTATTGCACGTATACTAAATACCCCCATATTTTACTGAACTCTATCGATGTAAATATCTAGCAGAGTTATTGATCTGAATGCAAAGTTAGCCATCAAAGCATGTAAAATATGTCTAGTGATATCATCTGTTGAATGGTGTCTCCAAGCAGGATGCACCTTCGCTCGCAAGACTGAATTGCTACAATCCGTGTGTAATACTGTCACCACCTACAGAGATGGTCGGATTTCCACATGTCCAAGGAAGCCTAGGACTAAAGAATCTGGGAGAGGGGGTAAGGGCCAGTAATGCAGCCCCAGCCAATGAGCAGTGCAACTTTGCAGCTCGCCATGGTGGGTGAGAGATGCAGAGATAGATGTTCCCAGCGAAATTTGGACGTCAGGGGATTGGGATTATTGACACTTACTTCCCACCAACCAACCCACTTGTGAGCAACAAGCAAGTTATGGATTAAAAGCTGCGTAGTTTAACTTCATAGTCATCAACATAAAAACTTTTGAAGCAAACGTTAAACCAAATGTAAATTGTCCAGTGCCTGAGCTTGATACCCACTGCAATCAGATTGACATTTGTTGCTCATAACTGTACATTGAGGGATCAAGCTCCACAAATTGCATTACAGCCTTTCAAAGTCTCAGACAGAATCCTCCTTGCTTAGCTCCCCCCTCCACTGTAAGGGGGCTTAATTTGGATTGGATAGTGCTGCGCTGGAAATTGATGTCACCTCACGATGATGGCAATTGATGCTTCTTCTTGGCTGCACATAATCAGTTCTGGGCCCAATTTGGCATCATTCCAATTGTTTTTTTTTGCCGTTCTCCCTTAGCCATTCTGACACCCAGCAACAGCTTAGGTAAAATATGGAAAAAAATAGATAAACATTTCAAGCAAAGGAAGGTACAGGATCATGGGCAGAAGTGGAATAGTGGATTTAGCTTTGCGTTGATTGAATGAAAGAACCATCATGGTCCTGATGCGCTAAAAAAAAAGTCTCCTTGCATACTGACAACCACAATGGTTCTGTATTAAAGCAGAATTTCTCCAAATGCAAATTGAAAACCTGAAGCTATATTCATTTCTATTTGCATGCAAGATCCACATCAAGAACATCATTCTAAAGGAATACATGTACAGAAGAAACAGTCCAGACACGAGTGTCCATCTCTACATTCAACTTAGTTCTGACTGAGTTTATTAAAATATCACATTCAAGTTTCATTGATTGTTTAAAGATAATCAACGTTTGGATAATCAAGGTTGTACTACATAACCAGACTTACGTTTACTTGAACGCTGCAGTTCACTGTAAGGCTAGACAGTCAAGCTATAATATTTTGATAACATTACTAATTTTTATGGCTTGAAATAAAGTTTTAGGATTTAGCCTCAACTTGAAGTAGTTCAGTTTGATTTTTTGTTTGCAATTGAGACAATTAATGGCCAAGGCAACTATTTGTTAAGAACTGGTCTTGCTGACTAAAATTGCTTCAGTGATGAACAACCTGGCTTCAAGCAATTCTGTTTATTTCACTACACAAGATGCAAAGTCATGGTCTGTTGTGAAGTAGGTAAACTTTTGCACCTAGCAGCTTAAATTGCATTTGAGACTTTATCTCAAATAAGAATGTGTTCTTATTAGGTTTCAGGCACCTCACTGTCTTAATACATCACCTATATTTGAGAATAAAGCATTTATATTTTTAAGAGGATAGCCTGATATTCTGCTAGAGACATTGGTTCTTGATTGCCTTAGCATTTTGAGTCGGTGGTTTTTGAATGATAGTTTGCATTATTTATAAGAGGATGACACATTATGAGAGAGGGCTTTTGCCCGAAACGTCGATTTCGCTGCTTGTTGGATGCTGCCTGAACTGCTGTGCTCTTCCAGCACCACTAATCCAGTATTTGGTTTTCAGCATCTGCAGTCATTGTTTTTACATTATGAGAGAAGTAACACTTTTTTTATATAGATACAAAACTGTTGGATAACTAATCCAATGCTACCCAAACCTGAAAAAGGGAGAGAGGAAATAGTGTTGGAGATTTGTCTTGGCCTATATGATTTTCAATAACACAGATGGGGTTATATCAGAGCACTGTCATTTTAAGTCAATGAATGGGGGCAATTCAGACCATTCCCTAATAAATAGATGAGCAACTTGGGAAGAATTAAAGGAGAAGAATTGGAAGCTTAGCATCTTTGATGTCACAGTCTACCATGGTTTCTCTGGGATAGTTCAAAGATACAGTTCAGTGAACTTGACTTCAGAGGGAAGAGAAAGAAAGAAATTGGCAACAGTCAAGGAATCCTGGCCCTTTCATGTTGTTGTCACAAGTGTTTGTAAAATCTTGTTTAATAAATTTTAGTTGATTCAGAAATATCGGTTATTCATACCTCGTTATGGTCCTCAGTTTTGCCTGAGCTATCATTACAAGTTATTCAGACTCTAGGAAAAAGCTTTCTAAACTTCAATTCATAAAAATAGTTTCTTGTACCTACCTAACACAGTGTATGATTCAGCCGTAAAGCGATCTCTGCTGCTCCGTCCAGATGGCATTCTCTTTGGTGAGTGAATGATGCTCCTTGATACAGAAAGATAAAAACTATTTGAACCAGAGTCGGGCAGACTGTCTGCTTGAGTTGTAAGTGATGCTGGAGCTGATTTAATCACAAGCAAAACTAATGAAAAGTGCATTACAAGAAAGGAGCCAGTATAAGTAAAACATTCTTTTACAAATAAAAAGGACAACAATAATGAACAATATGATTGAAATTCAGCCTGTGACAAAGCAGGTATAATCCTGTTGTCAACAATTTGTGGTTCAACATTTGAACTTGGATACTAAGAAAGAACTGAATATATTCCAGTTGTATATATTTCCAACTGGAAACGGTGTGCAGTTCCACATAAAAATGTTAAGGTACTTCAGAATTGGAACTGTCGTCAACCTGGGCATTAATTAAGAGAAAATTCTAAAAGAAAGCTTCCTGCATTTCTGAATTTTCTCTCCTTTCATTCAGAAATGACCAGACCCATGAGGAATCCATCGAATCTTGGTTTATACAAGTCCGACACAAAGACAAGAATAGAAAAACATAATATAGAGGAGTCATGATTATCTAAAAGAACACAGGCGGGAAGTATTTCGTTTGGTTAATCGCATTTCAGATAATCGAACGCCAGATAACATAATTTAGACGAGCATCGGGACATTGCGATCTTGCTGGATAATCCGGTATTCGAGGTTCCTCTGTTACGGGTATGTAAGAAATAGTGCAAAGAAGCCCATATAAATCAAAGTGCACTGACTAGTAGTGACGAGGAACCAGCAGCAGTAACAAACAAGATGAAAGTGATAGAAGTGCTTATAATTTATATTTCAACTATACTACGTATTTACATTACATAATGGAGGCCTGTGGGTCAAGTATAATGAATTACAATATAACAAATTCAAAGAATATGCATAAAATAACACTCTCTCTCTCTGTCCCCAGCTCTGTTACAACCTAATTAAGTTTGTTGCATTCGAGCAAGATGTCACTAGGGATTTAATATGTTTGCCAGTTGGAGCTCTTGGCTGCTGTATATATAGCCCAGCTGCTAATACTTTGGACACCTTCCAATGAAACGGATCGGTGACACACTCTTGCGTATCTTGACCCTAACTGAAGTTTTGTACCTTGCAGGGGAATTCGCCGGCGATGCTGTCCGACTTCGGTTTTCCTTTCCTCGGACTTTGATCTCTTGCACCTTTCCCCCTGATGCATCCCATTCCACACTGTGGTCCTCCACTTTCAAATTCTGATGGGCTGTTGCAGCATCCAAATTGAAATTAAATGCTGTAAAAGGAAAAAACAATCCTCAGTAACAACAGGAGCAGAATTCTCTGCTGGAAATGAACTGTAGCTGAAAAGCTGTTAGAAATAATTTATTGAAAAAGGTTTCACCTTCATAAATTTCCCAATATTTCATATCTAATATCACAATGTCAATATGTTCATCCTCCACTCTTTAATTGTACTCATTTATTATATATAGGTTCCAATTTTGATCACGTTGGAGGTTCATTGATTTTACAATTGCTCAGCGTTGATCTCAACAAAAAGATGTCCTTCAAGAGCCTAGAAAGGTCTATGGTACACTGTATACCATTCCCAGCACCAGACCAAAAGTCAAGAATGAAAGATGTAGAGGATTAAATTTGCGATTAAACAGCATATAGTATAGTTGTAATAGGGAGCTTTAATTATCCTCATGCAGGCTACAATAGTAATAGTATAAAGGATTGAGATGTGGAAAAGTTCCTAGAGTACTTTCAAGAGAATTTCTAGATCCTTATGTTTCCAGTCTAATCAGGAAATTGCTGGATTTGTTTTTTAAGAAATGAGTTGGGTGATGCAGATAGTGTCAGTGGAGGAACATTTAAGACACAAAGATCATCATTTCATTAGGCCTTACATTAGCAATGGGAAAAGTCAAGGAGCAAAGAGGATTTCATTGGGGAGGGCCAAATTCAATAGGGTAAGAATGGATCTGGCCCAGGTAAATTAGATTGAAGATTGGTAGGTAAAGCTACATTGCACCAATGGGCTGTCTTTAACGAGAAGGCAGTTTGGGTAAAGTCGGTGTTACCATGAGAGGGAAAGTTAGGGTGAAAGAAAATACTCCCAGAGAATCGAAGGAGATAGAGTGTCAAATGAAGTAGAAAAAGGTTACATATTACTTATGCACAGACTCCACGCAGAAGGTTAAAAAAAAAGCTAAAATGTTTTGATACTGCTGGTTAAAGTTTGGAAAAAGAGAATAGAATTCAATGTAGATAAAAAACACATGCAGAACAGAAAATTCTTAAAAGTTTCCAACCTGTTAGCTCATTTGAGGGAAAGATTCTGCTTATTGTTTGTCTCTCCAATTTTTCTTGGTAGTTTTACATCACACCAACATTAATCTAATCTAAATGGTGCGGCACGGTGGCTCAGTGGTTAGCACTGCTGCATCACAGCACCAGGGATCTGGGTTTGTTTCCCACCTCGGGCAACTGTCTGTGTGGAGTTTGCACATTCTCCCTGTGACTGCTTGGATTTCCTCTGGGTACTCCAGGTTCCTCCCACAATCCAAAAGATGTGTAGGTTAGGTGAATTGGCCAAGCTAAGTTGCCCGTAGTGTTAGGTGAAAGGGTAAACGTAGGGGAATGGGTCTGGATGGGTTGCTGTTCAGAGGGTCGGTGTGGACTTGTTGGGTCGAAGGGCCTGTTTCCCTACTGTATGGAATCTAATCTAACAATATTCATTAAGAAACACAGACTAGAGTATGGCATTGGAAAATATGGATGTAACTGAAGACAGGGACACTGTGTGCCCCAGTGCCTACGTCACTGTGGTTACAGTTTCTTCAGGTTGCTCTCTTTCTCCTCTGAATTCTCAGAACTGTTGCCCTTTAACTTTACCATCAACTTGCATTCTTTAGCCAAAAGAATGAAGCTCAATAAGTCAGAAGATGGCATCCAATATCAATTGGCTTTAGACAGCACAAACTTTCTCCCTATTATGTCCTATTGGACAGCTACAACTGCAGCAAGAATTCAAGAAATGCCCTATCTACCGAGCTCTACACTCATCATGATTAACACTAATGATCTAGACTTCGGTAAATAGGGCACAATTTCAAAGGCGGCAGATGACTCAACTCTTGGAGAAACACAAGGAGGATGCCATTAAATTTTAAAAGCACAGATAGACTGATGGAATGGGTAGGTGGTGGCAGGTGAAATTTAACAAGAAGAAGTGTGAAGTGCTTCAGTTTAGTTGAAAGAACGTGGAGTGACGTCATAGAATAGGAGATGCATTTCCAAAGACAGTGCAAAAGCAGAGCAGCCTGTGAACAAATTGTTGCTGGTGGCAGGACATACTGAGAAAGCAATTTAAAACAGCATTAGGGCCCAGAGTTTTATAAGTAGGGTCGGATAGTACAAAAGCAGCAACATTGATGTTCAATCCTCACTATCTGAACTGAAATTGGAAGCAGTGTCCTATAAGATGCAAAAGCAGCAAGTCAAAGTGAACACGAGGATAGCAATCCCGTAACAAGTACATGAAAAGTCAATTTAGAATAAAGAACAGTTTTACAAACCACTTGTCTCCAGGGTGATGGGTTCTGAAAACTCCCCAGCCACAGCTTTGTTGCACGCTTTCACCCGAAAGTTGATAAACTTTGTGTCAAATTTCAACCCTAGCAAAGCATATTGAAAAGACTTTAGGTCACAAACATTTTCCATTAACAAGCAAGCAAAGGATGCCTAACAACCATGGGGAATTCAATCAAAAAATGGCGAATTAAAAAAAAAATTCTCGTGTTTGAGCTTTGATCTGAATGGAGTTAGCTCATTACAGTTGGGTTAGAAATGAGAATACAATGGTTCATAGGAAGAGAAAGGAAAAATGCCAGGCAGCATTGGAAAGTTTTTCAAAAGATAGCTGACAAGAGTTTGGGGTGAGTTAGGGTAACATCCCACAGACCTCAATCACAGGTGGCTGATGCTTATTATTGTTGTTCAGATACTCCTTTATGGATGATGTCATGAAGTCATAGAAACAGACTCTTCAGTCCAATAATGCTCGCCTCCACCACCTGATCTGGCAGTTCATTCCAGGCATGCACCATCCTCTGCGTCACAAAGTTACTCCTCAGGTCTTCATTAAAAAAACTTTACCCTCTCAACTTAAACCAATGTCCTTCAGCTTTGATCTCCCCTAGCCTGGGAGAAACACCTTGGCAATTTACCCTAACCATGCTCCTCATATTATAAAGAGCTCTATAAAGATTAACCCTCAAATCACGCTGCTTCAGTGGAAAAAAGCCCCAGCCTATTCAGCCTCTGATAGTTCAAACCCTCCAACTCCAGCAACATGCTTGTAAATCTTTTCTGTACCCTTTCAAGGTTCACAATAAAGGATCCTATAAGAGCGAGACCAGAATTGAATGCAGTATTTCTAATGTGTCCTATCCAATGTCCTGTGCAGCTGCAACAGGACTTGCCAACTCCAATACTCAGTGTTACGACCCTGTCTACCTGTGACTCCACTTTCAAAGAATGACAACACACCCAAGGGCTCAACCATTTACTTGTGGAACAAAATTACTACCTTCATATCAGTAAGGAGAGTTGGGGAAAAAATAATCGCATCAATTGCACAACTTCTAGTAAGATGCCTTTATGATTACATAAGTCCTAATGCATACTTAAGGTTTAACACCTTTGGATGTACACAACAGAAGCAAATGCTAAATTCCAAATGAAGGCATCATTCAAAGCTGTTTTAAAATGATAATTAGTACCACAGAATCACCACAGTGTCAGAAATCACACGACACCAGGTTATAGTCCAACAGGGTTATTTGAAACCACAAGCTTTCAGGGTGTTGCTGCTTTGTCAGGTGAAGTCACGTCACCTGCTGAAGGGGCAGCACTCCAAATGCTTCTAATTTCAAATAAACCTGTTGGACTATAACCTTGGTGTCATGTGACTTCTGACTTTGACCACCCCAATCCAACACAGTCACCTTCGCATCATCACAGCATAGGTACGGGTGACATTCAGGCCATCAGGTCTGCACCAGTTCTCTAAGAGTACCTCCACTTGTTATCATTGATTCTTTTACCTATTATTTTAATTCTATACCCTCTTGCTGTCCTTTCTTTTCACCAATGGGAAAATGCTTCTCTGCCAGGAGTTATTGCTAATGTTTTTCCAACTGAAAATAGCAACACCACAAGAAACATTAAGCCCTCATTTTGCCAAGGGTCCTTCAGCAATGCTTTACAATACATGGTGATCTCAATCACACAGTAGAACAAGGACATACTACCACCACCACCATCTAAAGTTTTCCTCCAAGTCACCCATCACCTTGTCACAAAAGTACATCATTGTTCCTTCTCAGACTCCTTCCTTAACAGTGCTGTGTGTACACTACACCACATGAACTCTAGCTGCTTAAGGTGACTCATCGCTATCTTTCCAAGGGAAGCTTGGAATAGCAATAACTGCCAGGAAATACAAAGATAACGTACAGGAAAAGAATGCAGCATTTAGGAACTCAGCTACAGGGTAACCTTGATTATCCAAACACCACGAGCAGGGTGTATTTTATATGGATAATCAAATATTTGGATAACACAGTTCACCCAAGCATCGGGGCCTTGAGACCTTCCTCGAGTAACCCGAAACTCGGATAATTGACGTTCGGATAATAGAGGTTGCACTGTATCAGATGAAAAGGTTTCTGCATGTAGACAAAGTTAAAGCTCTGCATGGATTTGACAAATGACCTTTACAACAAACTAACATCTAATCATTATCTTTTCCTTCTATTTGGAAATATACTCAGTCCCTGCAATTTCACATCAAAATATTTTTAAAAAGCTTTCATTTACATAGTGCATTTCTAAACTAAATTGCTTCATACAATTACTTCTGACGTGCAATATCGGGGCATCTTTTGCAACTGTAGCAACCAACTGATGACATTTCAGAACCCACAAAGAAAAACATGATAAATGACCTAAGAGTCAGATCCTGATGACATTGTTGAAAAGGAAAGAAATATTATCCAAGGAACTGGGGGAAGAGACTGTTTTGTAAATAAGGTCTCACAATCTTTCACGTCCATCTGATACGGCAGGAGGGCTTCAACATGACAATTATTCTGAAGTGTAGCATCTCCTCCACTCACAACATTGTTAGCCCAAATTACGTGGGGTCTAAGGCATTGACAAGTGAGTTATCATTGAAAAAAGAAAAAAAGTTATTGAGGGGTGGCACAATTTCTCATTAAAGAGTGACAGCATCATCACCTCTGAATCAGTAGATCATTAGCTCAAGGTGTATTCCAAGAATTTGAGTATAGTATATGGGGAGGTCACTTCATAGAACAGCAGAGGTTAGCTGCTATTACCTGACAGGGTAAATTCCTGCTCTTTGATGCCTTCCTTCACCATCCAAGGGTGCTCTTCCTTTAATCGTGGTGGTCCTTCGTAATTGGTTTTGCGATATTCTAAAACATAGTGATCAATCTTTCCATCGTCTTCAGGCATTTTCCACACTATGGTCACACAATTGTCTGCCACCAGGCACTCGGATGCATCAATCTCTGGAATACTTGGTACTGATGATAAAAATCAAAGATAGATAAATACAGACAAACCTTCTTGCATAGACAGAATCCACTGACCATTCTCTGGTGCAAATGCTCATCACCTGGAAGCTGAGATTGGCACCAAGATGTCATCAATTTAGGGTATGCAATCACTGTCAGGAGATAGCGATTAGGAGAGCATCTCTAATCCAGCCAGCATAAGGGCAACTGTAGCAAGTCTCCTGTTTCTTTTAGAAATTGGCTGGTTCAATCAAAATCTGATAATCAGAGTGGTCACCATGGCTCTGTTCTACTGGGCCGAATATTCACCGATGGAGCTTTTCCGTATCGCATTACAAGATTGGAAGTTTATAATGTACCTGGCAAGAGACAGTTCTTGGTATTCAGCAGCCCACTTTAGTGGGAGATCAGTTACCATCTATTTTATAATTTTTTTCCCCCCCACTACAAATGCATAATGCAGAACAAAAATGCAAGCATTTCCCATTAATAATGCAATATAGAATCCCTATAAATGATCAAGCAGGCCATTCAGCACAATGAGTCCACACTTACCCTCGGAAGAGCATCCCACCCAGACCCACCCCCCTACCTCATCCTCATAACCCTGCATTTCCCATGGCCAATCCACTTACTTGCACATCCCCAGACACAACGGGGGCAATTTAGCATGGTCAATGCACCGGACCTGCACATCTTTGGACTGCAGAAGGAAACTGGAGCACCCGGAGGAAACCCACGCAGACACAGGGAGAAGGTGCAAACTTCACACAGACAGTTGCCTGAGGCTAGAATCGAAGCCAGGTCCCTGGTGCTGTGAGGCAGCAGTGCCATCCACTGAGCCACCGTACTGTCCAACAAGCAATTTTATTAACAGGTACTGGTAGCTGGAGAGTATGTAGGATCAAGTAAGAAAAGCATTGGCTTAATGTTGATTCATTAATTAAATTTGATCAATTCAATGTTCTTACGTGCAGTCTAAGAGGATAGCCTGGTAACATGTTTCCACATTTCAGCCAACATTATTGAACATTGTGCAAAAGCAGAACAGATTGGTGTTTCCCCATCTGCTTTTTTCCCCCCAAAAGTCCTTGCTTAAAATCATGAATTGCAGAAATAAATACAGATGAAGGATCTCATTCCACTCCATGTAGCATACCCCTACAATCACAATCCTGAAGAGCTGAGAGTTAGCATCTAGAAGACATTTTAGATAAGGCTGTGGACTTACCAGGAGAAGATTTTGGCCTAGGAAAAGAAAACAAGTAAGACATTTCTATTTTATTTCCTCACCTGGTAAGAACTTGAGTGAACGAAGGATCTTTTGTTCTTGGGAAAAGTCGACCATCAGATGACTCATATTGTCACTGGCTTTAGCCTTTAAGGATAGCCTGAATGCTGGTGCCATGGTAACACTGTACAACAAAGCCAAGAACTAACATTACATTCAGCTTTCATTACAAAAAAAAGGGTGAAAATCACCAATAAAAAAAATGGATTTGGGCCTTGAAGGTTCATGCTTCTAATGGAAACCTACAACAGATTGTGCAACCCTCTATTAAACCACGAATCTCTCCCTAGCCCTTTACAAACATGTTGCTTAATCTTTTGACTCAAAATATATAGATGATCCTGTATACCATCTACTCACCAACTTATTATCTATACCATTCTTGACATTTGTTCATGAGATGTAGATGTCGCTGGCTCGGTCAGCATTTAGTGCCCATTCTCAATTGCCCAAACTACAGCTCAAAATCAATCTTATTGCTGCGGGTTTGGAATCACATGTAGACCAGACCAGGTAAGGATAGCAGACTTCCATCCCTAAAGGATGTAAGTGAACCAGATTTATTTTTGGTTGTAATTGGAGTGGTTTCCATTAGACTAAATTTTATTCCAGTTTTTTTTTACTTTTTGAATTCTAATTTCACCATCAGCTACGATGGATTCAAACTGGTGACTGCAGTATATTAGACTGGCATTCTGGATTACTACTCCAGTGGTACTATCACTAGTGCACGGTTTAATTTGTTTGCACAGGTTATTATACAGTCCACTATATTACAGACTTCACCTCAGGAATTTGAATGGGCTATCATTTATGTTCACAAAGCTCCATCTGACCTGTTTCCTTCCACAAAGCTTGTAATGAACTGAGCACTGTGTCCTACACAGAATTCAATTAATTATTGTTCTGTATAAATTAAACTATCAGATGTTTATAAAAGCCAGTTATTAGAAATGATTTGCAAACTTAAAAAGAATTCATTTGGATTCTTACTGAAGCTTTGAAAATCATTCGATGGGGATGGGTAAGGGGGAAAATGGGCAGCTAGTTTGGGCAAAAGTACTTTTGAAGGCTTAAGGAGAGGAAGAGTGGTTAAAAATGGACTCTGCAACAAGGAACGTTTAGATGTGGCAAGATTGCAAGTTATTCTGTTGTTCTGGAATATTCTTAAACTTCTACAGGACAATCTACAAACATTTGGCATGGGGTAGATAAAATGAATGATATGCAATTGGTAAGTAACTGTATATTGAGCTGAAATAATTTATCTTGCTATGGCATAAAAATATGACTTAACTTTTAAAAATCCCCACTCTTGATCATAATGTAGAATTCCAGGCACTGGGCTAACTACAGTATCAGGAAGTGGAGACTCATGAAACAAACTTAGTGGCAGTCATTTAGTTACTAATGAACAAAGGGAAATGATCATACTTGAGCAACATTTGAGATGGTTAAATATAAATAAAACCAGAAAATGTTGGTGACACTCAGCAGGTCCAGCAGCATCTGTGTGTGTGAGGAGTGTGAAAGCGAGAGCGAGGGCAAGGAAAATAAAAGAGTTCATGTTTTAGGTCACGACCTTTATCAAAAAAATCCCCTCAATGCAGCAATCTGAATATATTGGGTTGGATTTCTTGAAGAGTGGCTCTCTCACACATGGATTGCCACCCTGGTCCTTCTATAATGAAACAGAAGAGCTCTGTATTTCTAACAGGAGATTCCAATCTTTAACAAGCTTAAAAATTCCTTCTTAAACATGGAACTGTGCTTCTATTTCCCACAGTGTAAAACCATCAGGGGAAAGTGACCATATCCCCTTTTTGTGTTTACAACAGCCAGTTGATGTATTCTGAAATTTAAAAAAAGGTCCTCGTCACAGATACCCACCTTGATAGCTCCTGTGTAACACTAAGCACACAAGGCAAGTCTGAGGTTAGGGTGCCAGGATGCAAAATGAAAAAAAGGTCATGTTTGTCATGGGTGTGTTTGGAATAGATTGGGGTGGGGCTGATGGGAAATATCAGGTTTGACAGCAGCATTAGGGGCTCTGGGATCAGTTAAATATTTATTCAGGAATTAGATAAGACTTTTAAATGTCTAACGTTTTATTATTTATTAAACTTATTATCTGAAGCAGCACAGGGGCTCAGTGATTAGCACTGCTGCATCACAGAGCCAGGGATTGGGGTTTGATTCTACCCCTGTGGAGTTTGCACATTCTCCCAGCGTTTGCATGGGTTTCCTCTGGGTGCTCCGGTTCCCTCCCACAGTCCAAGGTTGTGCAGGTTAGTGGGTTAACCATGCAAAATTGCCCATTGTGTCCAGGGATGCACAGGTTAGATGGATTAGATTAGATTAGATTTGATTTGATTCCTTACAGTGTGGAAACTGGCCCTTTGGCCCAACAATTCCACACCAACCCTACCAAGAGTAACCCACCCAGACCCATTCCCCTACCCTATATTTACCCCTGACTAACGCACCTAACACTATGGGCAATTTAGCTTGGCCAATTCACCTGATCTGCACGTCTTTGGACTATGGGAGGAAACCAAAGCACCCAGAGGAAATCCACGCAGACACTGAGAGAATGTCTGTGTGGAGTTTGCACAGTCACCCAAGGTGGGACTCAAACCTGGGTACCTGGTGCAGTGAAGCAGAGGTGCTCATCACTGAGCCACCACGCCACCCCATGCGTCATACTAAGTTGCTCACTGTGTCCAGGATGTGGGGGCTAGGTGGATTAGCCATGGGAAATGCAGGGTCACATGAAGGGGGGGTTGGGTCTGGGTGGGATGCTCTTTAGAGACTCGATGAGCTGAATGGCTGGATTCCAACACTGTAGGGATTCTAAGAGTGTAAGAACTGCAGCAAAGCTCTCTTTTAAATGGATATTAATTGGAAGATTCCAGGTGCAATGGAATTGTCCAGTGCAATCTTCAGTTTCCTGAGCAATTTCTTCAGAGGGTGCTATGATGGGGATTGCACAGGGTCAACTCCCATTCATGCTCTTGAAATGATCATCTGACCATTGGACAAATCCAGATTGTTGTAATTCTTTTCCCTTCTCTGCTGTTGCCAGCATTTTCTATTTCCACTTCGGATTTCCAATAGTCTCAGAATTCTGTTTTTCTAATGCAAAAGCAAGTTTCACTCCAGATATAGAGGGGTTATATTTAACATGGAATGCTTAGTGGCAGTACTGGATATAGAAATGAACATTTTTCATCTTGGTGATGACACATTTCGCTCTCATTCCCAATCCTTGTCTCTACTACAATATTTCTTGTACCTTATTTATCTTACTGTGACCATTGCATGTCTCAACCTTCCACTCTAACTTCTCAAACACATCATAATTACCTGCCTCCTCCTGGACTTTGAAACCAAGACATCTTACTTTACACTACTTGCTCCCTCCCCCAAAAGATGTGCAAAAAAACTGTTACCCTTTTAAAACCCTGTAAAATTGATTTCAAACATAATTTTTAAATTAAAAGCACACACAATGTTATACATTGCTTTGGTTACATGATTAATTTTTTTCACAAATAGACTGCAGGGGAGTTCAGGTAACTTAACCAGAAGAGCGACAGACTCCACATACCAAAGGATTCTTACTGAAATTTGCTCTATAAACAGTGTACAAGTGCACCTCCACTTTGACCAACAGCCCTTTTATTAACTATCACCTGTGCAATATCAGGGGAGCTTTATTGTGCCAATAACAAACCACACAATTGCATAGAGTTCAAGTCGGGACTCTACACATAATGTTACCCGGTTATTACAACTATAGCATTTGGACTCCAGAGGAAAAGTCAAAATGCTTCGGAGGTCCTCCAAAATGGTTAGTTGTGCATCAATTGCAAAAGTAAACCCAAATCCAGATTCCTTTCACAAAAAAAAAGTTGCTGGCGGAGCTCAGCAGGTCTGGCAGCATCGGTGCAAAGAAAGTGGAGTCCGATAACTCATCAGAAGAAATCGGACTCAAAACATCAACTTCTGCCTTCTCTCCATAAATGCTTCCAGACCTGCTTGCTCCACCAGCACTCTGCTTTTGTTCTAGATCTCCAATATCCACAGTTCTTTGTTTTATTATTGATTCCTTTTATTGGTTGAACAACACTGAAAACAAAGTGGTTCATTCTTAAATTCAGCTAAACTTGAGAAGAAAGTACTTCATTGTGTTGTTGTACAACTATTACAAAATGATGCCAAGGCCAAAAAAGTTGTTGTGAGGCAAGGTTAAAGAATAGGCTTATACATCCTTGAATACAGAAGATTAATGGAGATCTAATGAGACTTATGATTAAAAGGATCTGTTCAGGCAGAGGAAAACCATTTCCTGCATCGTGGGACTGCAGAATTAGACTATATTTTGAGTGAGGTCAGTTGGGGGTGATGCTAGAAACCATTTCCTTCTACAAAAGTCATGTGAAAATGTACATGCTGCAGTGAAAAAGCCATAAAAGAAAGGTCAATTGAACATTTAATAAGTTAAATTGATATATTTTTGTTGGGCAAGGTTACTAACAGGATAAAAGGTAGATGAACTTAAGACAGAATGTCACGATTCAGATTAAATGGCAAAATAATCCAGCAGTGTTGAGCAACTAGAGCCAAGCAATAATTAATTAGCAAGGGGTCCACCAAAACAAATGTTATCTTTCAAACAAGAATGACTGCGTTGGGATTACTCACTTTGAAGTATGCTGCCTATATGGGACAGCGATTGGAGTAACTTCAGTCACCACAGCTAAATAGGGCAGGG
Organism: Chiloscyllium punctatum; assembly: GCF_047496795.1. NCBI lineage: Eukaryota > Metazoa > Chordata > Chondrichthyes > Orectolobiformes > Hemiscylliidae > Chiloscyllium > Chiloscyllium punctatum. Next base: position 54,134,117 of record NC_092762.1, on the reverse strand, counting down.
GAAATTTAACAGTTTGAAAGAGCTCAAGTCTCAACTTCCACTAAAAAGTGAATAAAAGTTCTACAAGTTGTACCCACAGAATCATCACAGGCCAGTCAGCCACGAGGCCTGAACCAGTCCTATTACCTAGTGCCAATCTCTGCACACTATTTCAATGCAATTAGTCATCCAACGTCCCTCCTGAATGCCTTGATTGAACCTGCCTCAACCACATTTCCAGACAGTACATTCCACACCCTAACTACATGCAGAATGAAAACATTTCTTCTATCACCTTGCTGTTTGCATTTTTAAATCCATGCCATCTCATCTTTGACAAGAGGGGACAGTCTGTCCCTATCTACTGTGATTTTTAACTTTGTAACCCTATCCATGATTTTGATAGTCTCTATCAATTCTCCTTTGACTTCTGCTGTCCAAGGGAAACAGTCCCAGCTTCTTCAATCTATCCTCATGACTGGTACTTCTTATTTCAGGAACCATTCTTGTAAATTCCTTCTGCAATCCTAATCATGGAATAAATAATGGTAAATGGTAGGCTGTCACCAGTGGAAGGTTTGTAGCAAACAAATCTGCCCTGATCCAGCCTTGATTGGAGAACTATGCTCGATTCTGCTGATCATATTTTAGGAAGGCTAAGGCAGAGAGGGCATAGAAAAGATTTTAAGAAACTAGTTCCACGGATAAAAGATTTTAGATACCGGGATGGATTGAAGAAGCTGGGAGCTTTGAGAGAAGATTCAACAGAGGTGCTCAAAACCATGAGTGGTCTGAACATAGCAGATAGAGGAAAAAAAAGGTTCCCATTTGCAGACAGATCAAGAAGCAGAGCATGCAGAGTTAAGACTACTGGCAAAAACAACCAAAGGACACAAATACAATCTTTTTGATGCAGAGAATGGTTAAAGTCTGCAGATCCTAATGTGCAATTTCCTTTAAGTAACCAGACCAGAAACTGTTTGCAGGGTTACAGGGAAAATTGCAAGCTGGACTTACTAAGCTGCTCTTGTTGAAAGCCAGCACGGACACAATGGGCCAAATGGTCTCCTTCTGTATTGTAACTGTCTGATCATTCTATAAATAGATTCAACCAATTTTTCCTTCTGTACATTGGCTTTGTTATGGCAGGGTATTTATGAATTTTAGAATACTATTCTGCACTGTCTGGTCAGACCACATTTGAAGTATCATGCGCAGTTTTGGCCCCATATCTCAGGAAGGATGTATTGGGCTTGGAGCGTGTTTAGGGAAGGTTCACGAGAATGGTCCCAGTAATGAAAAGCTTAACATATGAGGAACGTTGGAGGACCGAGTCTATACTCAATGGAGTTTAGAAGGATTGGGGTGGGGGGGGGGATTTAATTGAAACTCAAAGAATGTTGAATGGCCTGGACAGAGTGGATGTTGGGAAGATGTTTCCATTGGTAGGACAGACTAGGACCAGAGGGCACAGCCTTAGAGTAAACGGAAGATCTTGTGGAACAGAGATAAGGAAAAACTTCTTCAGCCAGAGAATGGTGAATCTATGGAATTCATTGCCACAAGAGGCTATGGAGGCCAGGTCACTGACGACACTTAAGATTGGGATGGATAGGTTCTTTATTGTCAAGGGGATCAAGGGCTATGGGGAGAAAGTGGGATAATGGGGTTGAGAAACTTATCAGCTATGATTGAATGGTGAAGCAGACTTAATGGGCTGAATGGCCTAAATTTCCGCTCTAATATCTTATGGTCTTAGGTCTCCAGATTGTCCATCTCCTTTGAAGCATTATTACTAAATTGGAGAAGGTTAAGAAGAGATTTACCAGGATGTTGCCAGAAATGGAAGGTTTGACTTATAAGAAGAGGCTGGGATATTTTCACTGGAGCATAGGAGGTTGAGCGGTGACCTTATAGAGGTTTATAAAATCATGAGGGACATAGATAAAAAGGTGAATGGCGGGCGTTTTCTCTCTTGGGTGGGGGATTTCAAGACTAGGGGTATTTTGTTTTAAAAGGAGTAGAAGGATTTAAAAAAAAAAGTAGTGAGGACAATTATATTTTTTTTAAAAAAAGTGTATTTCACGTGTGGAACGAACTTCCTGAGGAAGTGGTGGATGCTGACACAGTTACAACATTCAAGAGACTAGTAAGTCCATGAATAAGAAACGTTTGGAGGAATATGGGCCAAGTGCAGACAGATGGGACTAGTTTAGTGGGATTATGGTCAGCGTGGACTTGTTGGACTGAAGGGTCTGTTTCTGTGCTGTCTGACTTTATTTAGTGGAAAAGGCTTTGTGCACATGCCAATATCCTAAGTTACAGACGTACTGCAAGCTCTAACAGTTCAGACTAATTACTCCCTCTAGCTGTAGTCATTGATCCACATCAAAATTGTCATTACAGGAGGTATTCAACACCATTTTCCTTCCTGATGAAGGGTTTTTGCCTGAAACGTCGATTTTTGTGCTCCTCAGATGCTGCTGACTTGCTGTGCTTTTCCAGCACCACTCTAATCTTGATTTGGAGATGCTGGTGTTGGATTGGGGTGTACAAAGTTAAAAAAAAATCACAACACTAGGTTATAGTTCAACAGGTTTAATTGGAAGTACACTAGCTTTCAGAGTGCCGCTCCTTCATCAGGTGATTTAATTTTTAAAAAGTCAGAAATATTCTTTATTTGGGAGGGAATGTTTAATGAATCATCCCCTACCCAATTAGAACTGAGACCTTTAAGGATGCAAAGTCTAAATGTTTAGGGAACACAGGATTCATGTTACAGTTCAGTTGCTTGATAAAAGAAACTTGTGCAAAGGAGGAAAATGCATGCAAGCTTCTAATTAAAAGTCAGTGGTATGCAGTATTTGAATGACTTTTCACTTCTGTAACAAGCAACATCTAAACTTTACTAAGTAGCATGAAAATGGGTTTACTTCTAGAATAGTCAAAAATCGAGGTAAGAGGTTTAGTAAGTACTGTGTAACTAGTTAAAGATTCATGCATCCTTAATGCAGGTTAGATTAATACATGCAATGGAATCAAAAAGTGTTTTACAGTACCTATCTTTAATCTGCTTGGCAGCCTTTGAAGCAGAAAAGAAGAGACAGAAAGTCAAACATGCAAATAAGCACAAATTATTCAAACTACTATGAAGCAAATATGTTTTTACATTGCTGTCAGATAAACCAGCCATAAGCCATCTCCACATAGCTCCTGCACTTCAGGTGGGCTAAATCTTTTGGAATTAAAGTGATTTATTTGTCTTCCTGCAGGTAGACACCATTCAAACATACAGAGAAACAACATGTTATTGTAAAGCAACAGTAAATTGTAGAATTCCATCCTAATCACACAGTTGCCCCACAATCCAAAGAAATTAGCTCACAGCCTCAGTTAATATCTGGATAGACCAGTTTATTTCTGAGCATTGTAACTTGGAAACGACCACTATTTGATGCTATAAATCTACTCAAATAGCAAGAATAGACTTACTAATGAAAACATTACACAATAAAATACTGAACGTTTTGATTCTGTTTGCATATTGCCCATTTCCCCACCCTCATTCTTTTTCCTTCCTAATTGTCTCAGTCTCATATCTTAAGCAGTTTGCAAATCAATCTTTATAACATCTTTAAAAAAAAAAGGCACCACGAGACGTTCTCGAATACAAATCGAGGAAACTTAACTGCTTTGTATTTCATTAGTAAAAATATAGTTCTGGGTTCATGTGTCTATCAGGATTTATAACTTACTCTGCAAAACAAAAAAAATGACATGAAACTTTTACTTCTAATCAAAGTAAACCAAGAGCATCCAGAACATGCTCTGCTGGTAAACACACTGTGTAACGAAAACAGAACTAATCAGACAAGGAAGATTTGATGTTTGGGTCAGTTGCTCTCAACCGGATTTCAGTTTAGATTTTATAATTAGTCTTTAGCAATTCAGGGTATAGACTGAAAAATGAAAATTTAAAAAAAAAGTCTTCATTGTGATTTTTAAAAACCTTCTTTCATGGATTTGGGCGTCGTTGGCTGAGCCAGCATTTACTGCCCATCCCCAACTGCACAGAGAGCAGTTAACAGTCAACCACATTGCTAAGAATCTGGAGTCTAGCGTGGGTCAGACCAAGTCAGGATAGCAGATTTTCCTCCCGAAAGACCAGATAGGTTTTTAATGACAAATCGTCAACAGTTATTTAGAGGCCACTAGACTAACTTCTATTAATTCCAAACTTTTTTTTAATTGAATTGAAATTCTACCAGCTGCCACTGTGGAATTCAAACCCATGTCTCTGGACTATTGGTCCAATGACATTACCACTATGACACCGCTACCCTGGATCATTATTCAGGGACTGCTACTGGAAAAAAGTGACACGTATGGTTACTTGGCAAGAACAGTTTCAGGCATGATTGTAGTGTCCTATCAATGAAAAGTTTTAGTGATACCTTTTAGGCTCATGTGAAATCAGGGCAGGTACAGCAGAGCAGAGGACCAGTGAACTCCAACAAGGGTCCAAAGAGAGGAAAGCAATACAGTACAGAAGGCGGCTATTGAGGTGCAGCGGTAGTGTCTCTTACTCGGAATTAGAATGTCTGGATTCATGTCCAGCCCACTCCAGGAGGTATGTAATAAAATCTGAATATGTTGATTAGAAAATATCGACAATGCAGAAGACCATTCAGTAAGTGCAACATTACGAGCTGACTGAACTGTTGAGTATTGGAAATAAAACATGACTCAAAAAGACTCAGGCATTTTTGATCTTTGAATAAACTGTCTCCTTTGTAATTAGCTTCCCTCCATTCTTCTACTCAATTATACTCTCTTTTTCCCTTAGATGTGTTGAGAGGATTCAGGCAAATTATGAAATTTTGATCGGTTATTACCACCCTTATTTAGGAATATCACTTCTCTAACAGATATAGTTCACAACACATCTTAGGAACTATGCAGACAACATTTATTAAAAAGAGAGGATAAGTTAGGAAAAAACATAACTACCTGGCTGATTCCATCAGAGTTTGCAGTGTCCAGTGTCTGGTTAGCAAATTCAAGCAGCTCCTCTGAACTCTCCAAAGCCTTGGTGCAGACGGTCAGCTGATTCTACAAGGAAGATGTTGATGAGTGATCAATATTAGGATCACTGATGAAAATAGTCAGCTTTAGTGACTCAGAAGGTCAGATATGTACGTTGGCCAGAGTTGAGGTAGTTGATTTAAATTGGAAAAGAATGGAATTAGTTGAAGAAAAACCCCTAAAAAGGGTAGACTGAGCAAAAAGCCTGTAGTTTTGTGGAATGGAGGATAAAACTTTGAGGTCTTGAAAATCAATTATAATAGGCAAAAACACAATTATACAAGTTTGGATATGGACAGAAGAAAGAGAATGGACAGACTATTTGGAGGAATAAGGTAGACAAAGATCAGCAAAAACACGAGCTGCGGAACCTTAAGAAAAATAAGATAATCTTTGTTTCCACTTCTTAATTTAAACCACTCTTTAAAGCTTCAGTAAGTGTGGTTTGACTGAACACTCTTCCTTTAGGAGGCCAGTCAGAACACAATACCTATTCACAAAACTTGCATGTGCCAAGACTATGTAAAGTCCACACCATACTCACTTAAGAGCTGCTTTCAACAATTCTGTGCTCTCAAATGAGAAGACATGGGTATATATGCAGATCCCCCACATGGTCTGAATAGAAGTAGGAATTGCCATTCTGACAAGTAGAGATTCTATAGTTTAGGACAGTCTTACACTTCCAACAATGCTGCTATTTCCACTATCTATAAAACTGGCACCTTCCTTTGCTCACTGGACAGCAAGAGAAAACAAGTAGTTAGTAGTCAACCTGAAATAGATGGCAAAACAAAACCACAGAAAGGACTTGGAAGCTTCAACATGAAAGGCATTTTGGACGTCCATTTCCTTTAAAAAACAACACACACATAAATATATATTTTTCCCTTTGACTTAGAAGGTTGTGGGTTCAAACACCAGCCCAAGTCATAGAGTCAGAGTCATAGAGATATACACCCTTCGGTCCAACCCATCCATGCCGACCAGATATCCCAACCCAATCTAGTCCCACCTGACGGCGCCCGGCCCATATCCCTCCAAACCCTTCCTAGTCATATACCCATCCAAATGCCTCTTAAATGTTGCAATTGTACCAGCCTCCACCACATCCTCTGGCAGCTCATTCCATACACGTACCACCCTCTGCGTGAAAACGTTGCCCTTTAGGTCTCTTTTATATCTTTCCCCTCTCATCCTAAACCTATGCCCTCTAGTTCTGGGCTCCCCGACCCCAGGGAAAAGACTGTCTATTTATCCTATCCATGCCCCTCATGATTTTATAAACCTCTATAAGGTCACCCCTCAGCCTCCGGCGGTCCAGGGAAAACAGCCCCAGCCTGTTCAGCTTCTCCCTGTAGCTCAGATCCTCCAACCCTGGCAACATCCTTGTAAATCTTTTCTGAACCCTTTCAACTTTCACAACATCTTTCCGATAGGAAGGAGACCATTACTGCACGCAATATTCCAACAGTGGCCTAACCAATGTCCTGTACAGCTGCAACATGACCTCCCAACTCCTGTACTCAATACTCTGACCAATAAAGGAAAGCATACCAAACACCTTCTTCACTATCCTATCTACCTGCAACTCCACTTTCAAGGAGCTATGAACCTGCACTCCAAGGTCTCTTTGTTCAGCAACACTCCCTAGGTCCTTACTATGAAGTGTATCCTTAGTACTTAACCCAAGCTAACACTTCAGTGCATTACTGGATAGGTGCTTCAATGTTAAAAGACCACCTTTCCAACAAGATAGTAAATGGCAGGTTGTCTGTCCAAGTGGATGTACAAAATTCTGCATTCTGGTGAGCATCGGTGGTAACTTCTTGAGTCCTAGTTAACATTTATCCCTCATCCAACATGCTCATGTGGCACTTTTTGGGCTTTAGGTTAAAACTGGTTGACAATTCGGTAACCCAAAAAGTACTCAATAGGTTGCGAAGTCCTTTTAAGGTCCAATGACATAACAGCTACTATGAAAGTACAACCACCTCTCGGATGGATCCAGATTCTTTTCTGTTATCCAACTGTTTGTGTTTTTTCTCTCGCTCTCTCTATTCTGATCATATTCCTTTTTTGTTCAGCTCAATAACAAATACAGCAAATTCATTGGGCCATGAGACACTTGTAACTATTCTTATTGACAGATCATAGACTTTGTAAACACAGGCAAAGTTTAGCATTTGCGAGGAATTGTGGTTCAGATGCTGACCTCTAACTCCATGAATTTGCTGTTTTAAGGTACACTCGACAGCTGGAACACAAAATAAAAGTAAAAGCTGACACTGCAGTGCAGCTCTGAGCCAGCTCTGCTCCACTAGGATGTCAACTTTTAGACGAGATGTTAAACTGAGGACCCATCAACCCACTCTGATAAAAAAAGTTTAAAGAAAATCCACATCATTATTCCAAAGAGATACAAGAGAGTCATCCTGGTGTCCAGGCCAATAGTTATCCTTCATTCAATCAACATTACAACAAAAGTCTTGTTACTACATAGTTGTTTGTCTATACAAAACTTGCTCTGGCATTTCCTATGTTATAGCAGTTACTTTATGCCTGTGAAATAGTTTGAAATGACCTGTGGTCCTGAAAGTTCTCTATAAATGCAAGTATTGCTCTATCATCTTGATTTATTTTGGCACAGAAGCTAATAGCCATGGCTTAAATTACAGACATTTACTCCATGAAATAGCCATGCTGGGATGACAGAACCTACCTGAAGTTCATACGTTTTGCTGGCTCGTTCTTGCTTGATCTTTGTTATCATGTCTTCCTTCATCTCATCCAGTATGGCATAAAGTGAACTATATTCTGCCTCCAGATCTGCAAGAGCTCTCTCAGAATTACCCTAAAAGAAAAAGGAAGGAGATGGCAAGAAACCAAATTAGAATGGGGGCATCAAACTGTTCTCCAGCAGAACAACTTATTTGGACTCGCAGAGATACCAATATTTTATAAGATGAATAAAGAACAGAAAAAACGTAAACATCTTGAGCAACAATGAGGCACACAACAGTGTTTCATTCTAAATTTTGTGCACCCAAGCCTTCTCCCTTCACGTCCAAAACAAGTCTGTTGGGTAGTTTTCTACCACTCAGGTGAGCGTAATGTGAAAATGTCATATATTCACATTTTTGAAACAAACATTGTCTTGTTAAAGCTGCCTTTGCAGCATATTAAAAACTTATTAAGCCATGATGCAAAGCATGTGTTATTTGCCAATTATCATGGAAGGACAAATCATTGAAAAAGATTCGATGATGCCACACCCAAAATGGCTAAGGTAACACCAGGGAAAATCATCTCTCTATTAGGTAACATGGGCAGTTCAAAATGTTGGTTCATTGATGGATTTATTATTTATTATTTTCATGTGAACCGAGATAGAGAGAAAAGTGTTGTTTTACATGCTATATAGTCAGATCATACCATCAAAGCGGCAGAATAGAGTGTGGAATACAGTGCAGAGAAGGTGCACAGACAGACATTGTAACCTTTTTCTGATGCTGAGCTAATTGCCTGCAAATAATTGTTTGCAGGCAATTAGCTCAGCATCAGAAAAAAGGTTACAATGCAAAATCTGGAACAGAAACAAATAAAGCCTGTGAAGGAGTAAGCAAGACAGAAAGAACAACAGCATCTGTCTGAAGGAAAACATTAGAAGCTGTTGGAACATCTTTAATAACAGGGCACTTGGATACGTTGGAGGTAATAAAGCCATGTTGCCTCTGCTTAGTTAAAGGAAAAATCATGTTGAACCAATTCATTGGAGTTCTTTGAAGTAACTTGTGTGGATAAGGGGGACCAGGTGGATGTCCTGTGCTTAGGTTTCCAGGAGCATTTGCCAGTAAGATTATTGGAGAAAATAAAATCTCATGATGATTCGCTGACTAACATGAAGCAGAGAGGAAGAATAAATAGGTGTTTTTCAGGCAGACAGGATGTGACAATTGGTACAGGGGTCAGTGCTAGACCTCAACTCTTTAAGTGATTTGATGGATGGACCATAAGGTGTGGAAACTGAATTTGCTGATGACAAAGATAGAAATGAAAGTAGACTGTGAAGACGACATAAGGAGTCAATAAAAGGATAGAGACGAGTTAAGTTAGTGGGCAAAGATCTGGCAAATGGAGTACGATGTGGCAAGCTATGGAATTGCCAATTTTGGCATGAAAAATAAAAATAAAAATCATATTACCTAAATGATGAGCGGTTGCAGGGAGGTCTGGGTGTCCCAGTACATTAGAACGATGCAGCAGGTAAGTATGCACATATAGCAAGTAATCACAAAAGTTAACAAAATGTTATGCTTTATTGTCGGGGGGAGGGGGGGGGGGGGTGGGGGGGGGGGGGGGAAGAGTGAATGCAAGGATAGGGAGGTTATCTTCAAAAGTTATACAAGACATTGGTGAGACTGCATGTGGGGTACTGTGTACAGTACTGGTCACTGTACTTGCAGAAGGACATTAACATATTGGAAGCCATGGTGTTTGTGAAACTAACACCTGAGAAGAGTGGACTGCCTTATCAGGAAAGGCTAGACTGGCTACATCTGTATCCTATAGTGTTCAGTAGAGTCAGAAGTGACTCATAGGACCTTGTATGTTTCAAGGAGACTTAATGGGGTGGGGGTGGGTGGGAATGTCTAAAATGGTTCTGGATGTAGGTTTGCTCGCTGAGCTGGAAGGTTCATTTTCAGATGTTTCATCACCATACTAGGTAACATCAGTGAGACTCCGGATGAAGCTTCATCTGGAGGGTTCACTGACGATGAAACCTAGTATGGTGATGAAACGTCTGAAAACAAACCTTCCAGCTCATCCAGCAAACCTACATCCAGAATTTCAACCTGAGCTACAAATCTTCTCAAAACTCGCTAACGTCTAAATGGTGTTTCCTCTAGGGGTGATAGTTTAAAAGGGGCACACATTTAAGACAGAGATGAGGAAACATTTTCTCTCAGAGGGTTATAAGTCCCTTCTGCAGCGGATGCAGAATATTAAAATATTTTTAAGGCTGAGGTCGATAGATTATTGATGACCAAGTGGTTGAAAGAATTTTGGGGGTGGGCAGGAATGTGGAGATGAGATTAAAATCAGATCAGATTGAATGACAGATCAGGCTCAAAGGGTTGAGTGGCCTACTCTTCTTTGTATTCAAGGAAGTCAGATTGCCAAAAAAGATCAAATATTCCAATTGATCTGTTTGACTGGTGGAAATGCATATTCAAATGTATATTCTAAAGTGCCAATTTAGCTCATTTGGTAGCACGAAGACAGAAAGCTCAAGCACCACACCAGAACCTTAAGAAATAAATGTTGGCTAACATTCCATCTGATGGCTTGCTTCACTGCCAAAGGCACTGCTCTGGTGTTTCAAGAGGGATTTTAAAGTACCACTGGATCTCGCCATACAGATTCTCCAATACCTATGGGAATGTTCCCATTCAATCATATCAAAAAGTAGATTTTTGTGAACTGAATCGTATTGCCCTGGGTGGCCAAGGTATAAGGTCAATATTGGGCCATTTCCATTCACAATCTACAATTTGGAGGAAACGACACCAAACTGGAGAGTAGGGGAGGGACTTCAGGCAGCAGTACAACAGACACATCAAATATAGAAGCAGGATCAGACACAAAAATAAATTTAAAAATTGTAGAAGCTGGAAATCTGAAATGAAAGCCAAAATTGCTGGAAAGGATTAACAGGTCTGGTATCATCTGAAGAAAAAAAACAGAGTTAGCATTTAAAGTTATGACAATGAAAGATCACGATTTTGAAATGTTGACTGTTTTTCTCTCTCAAAAAAGCACCACCACAGCCGAGTACTTCCATATATTATGGAGAGTCATGCAGTACAAAAACTGACCCTTCCATCCAACCAGTCCACGCCGACCATAATCCCAAGCTAAAATGGTCCCACTTGCCTGCTCTTGGTCCATATCCCTCCAAACAATTCTTAGTCAATTCAAAAGACTGAGATATAATAGTGAGGTTCAGTGAATGATAAGTGACACTTGTTTTGAATAAACAAAGATAACAAGAATGGAGAAGGAAAAACAAACAGTAGGGTTATTAAATTAAACTTGCTCTGAACTATATAGTACTAGTCAGGAGCCACTCAACAAAGCATACAGCGCAGAGTGCAGCAACATTACAGTATAAACAACCAAATCTAGCGCTAAAGGGATAGAGTGTGAAATCCAAGCGGTTACAAGGATTCTGCAAAACATAATATGGGTAAGGCCTTAGCTGAAGGAATCTATACAGTTCTGGTTACCACGCTACAATATGGATATTAAAGTTTTGGGGTCAGTGAGGAGGACAAAAAAAAAGAGGGTGCCTGAGCTAGAAGAGGGTGTAGAGATTATTACCTGTTTTATGCTGTGAAAGAGTTAGATAAATCAAACTTCTCAAGAGAATGGATAGATTGAGTTCAATAATATTGATTACCAAAAAGGTTTAGGATCAATGGACATGGCTTAAATTTAGAAGGAAAATGTACAAATAATATAATTACTTTTACACAGAGGATAGCAAACATGAAATGGACAGACTCGGGAAGCTAATAATACCTTGAAATATTTGCCCATTTCTCTCACATCAAGTTAGTTCTTAACACAGAGTCAGGTGATTATGGGTTCAAGCCTCATGCCAAAGTCTGGGGTGCATAATCCAGAGAAATTCATCATTTACTCCGCAAGTGGAAGACAAGGAGTAGCTCAAGTCACAACAGTAGCTATTGGCTCCAAGAGGTCAGAGGAAACGAGTGGGAGTAAGCCAGTAAACCCTTCAAGCCACCTCTTCTTTTAAACTAGACCATTGCTGATTTTCAGTTTTAACATATTTGTCCATACTGTCCCCTATTGCCTTGATAACAACCGGAAATCCAGATCCATTTCTAGTGGTATCTGTGCCAGTTACACTGCGTCAGCTGAAGCTGTTGAACAGACTCATATCAAACTATAAATCTGTACGAGTTTTTGCAAAAATTGCTTCAGTACAATAGGAGGATATTGTGCAAGGCTGGAAAAGCCTTCTTTTGGACTGATATTGGCCAAAGGTCGAGTTAGAACAAAAAGTAAATTATAGCAGACAAATGCCCAGGTAAGATCAGGTAACTTTGCACAGACTGGAGACTATAACTAGAGACAGGACTGGTGAGACCAACCTTTACACGGTTAAAGTTGACGTGCTTTAATTAAAAAAAAGCTTTTGTTGGAATTTTCTGACAGGTGGCAGGATCATTCCAGCACCTGTCAATTTAATATTGCTTATATTTTTATAATATGAATACTACTTGCACCTTACTGGTCTCATGGGGACAGAGTCAAGGCCTGACACCAGTAGGCACAAGAAGCTTGAAATTCAGCAACATTAGCATTCATCATTCTGCCTGGGATCACAGTCATTAATCCACTCAATCCCCGTGTTAGAATAAGCAGTGAACACAACATGCTTACTCGAATGTGAATTTCAATTAAATTTGCAATGATTTTCTAAACATTCTTCCTTGCTCTTCTGAAGGCGCTGTGATTTTTTTAAAAAAGTTGCAGTATTTGATTTCAGCTTTAATATCTTGAGATGCGCTGACCAGCTGAATCCAGATAAGTTTCAACCAGATCCTGTATGCTTCAGTCAGGGCAATAACAGTACAAGACATGACAAACATTTAGAAGCTATCCTGAAGCCTCTTGCCACTATATCATCTTTCTCTCGGATACAATTCTATTCTCCAGGGCTTCTCCCGTGCCTTATCCGTGTGACTTTTGACATGTATGAGCCAGATCTGCAAGGCTGACAGACTAATCAGTGAGCAAAATAGTAGATTCTAATCCTGTCCTTATCCAGTGTTCTAACAACAGGCCAGTACTAATGATGATGAACAGCAGGTAACAAGACAATTCTCCATTACCCAACTGTTATCATCCAGAGACTGATAATGGAGTACCAGGAGTGCTCCATCACATCTCAGTTTAGGACAAGGATCAAGCCAGAAGCCTTGCTCATTCATGCAGCTCAGTGCAAAACATGCTGTTTGCGCTCCCTAAGTGAAAGGGTGATTTGTAGCCCATCTCCCTGTTGGCCCTTGTGGAATAGAAAAGTAAAAGCTGATTTTACATTATACCAAGTCCCATGCTTATGGTTTGGGCTCCTTCGCAGCTGGCTGCAAGCCAAAAGCAAACTCCACAGGTTTGAAGGTCGGTAATTTTACTTCAGGCTGTAGCTTGTCACACAAGGCAGCCCTCTGTAGGAGCTAGCACCAACCCCCTCATCAAAATAACAGCAGAGAAATAGGCTACTTAGTTCAACTAGCCCCAGTCAGCATAAGTGTTTTATCAATCTGCTTTGTCTAACTCTATCAGCATCTTCTTTGATCTTCTCGTTTTCATGCACTAAGCTAGCTTCCTGTGAAAAAGGCATCTAGACTGTTATCTTATGTACTAACAAGTTCTGCATATATCAAAAATGTAATCATTGGGTAAACAGTACTCCCGTGCCAATTGGCCATAGTTATGTTCATGTCGGAGTGTCCTTAGAGAAGGAGCATGCCATGCCCACCAATGCTCTCAATATCGAAAGAGAGAGAAAGAGAGAGAAAGAGAGAGAAAGAGAGAGAAAGAGAGAGAAAGAGAGAGAAAGAGAGAGAAA